>NC_089736.1:17489065-17789065 GCF_035083965.1 Branchiostoma lanceolatum
TTTTGAAATCTTGACCCGCTGAAACGCTATTTTCTGCATTTTAAGAGGTAAATTGTGCTGGTAGAGTAAGCTAAGTCGTCCCCCCAACTATTTTTTTCAGCCCCCCTGTGCCGCCGCCACTGTAAATGCATTGAAGTGTTTAGGTTTGTAGCTCTGAAATTTTCCCCATTGCCACACCATTACTGTTGCAACCAGACTTGATTTGAACTCTCTCTCCGCTTAGATATCATCTATGAATAAAAATTACATTTGATGATAGTGTAGGTTTGCAGGGAGAAGGTTACAAGACACACAACTGTCTTCACTTGTGTTACTGTGACTTTTGAGGGAAGAATCGAACAAGCCAAAGAAACAAATAAAAAGACTATCTTTTTTGTTTACAGTGGATGCAGATGACCAAGCCTGGTTGTCTTGTGAAAGACCTGAAGATCAAGGAGACCATGGAGGATATATATCTTTCCTCACATCCCAACAAGGTATGATTTCTTGTCTTATAATTGCTAATGAGTAATAGTTTTTTAATTGATATTATCGTCGTGACGTGATAATGATTACCTCAAAATTGTGATCTGATGGAACCTGTCAGACAACTAATATTCTACATAGGCCACACCAATTTGATTTGTTGGTTCTCGGATTAAAAAAAAATCTGCTTAACTGGAAAAACATACTGATAAGAAAGCTTGAAGACCAGGTTTATACTTTGGTGCACTCAGTTTTATGCAGTGAATAGACTAATGTTGAAGTTTTCCTCCCTGCCCTCTGCTTTCATGATGTCCGCTTGCTATACTTTTCCTTTAAAATGTTCAAGAACCAAGAAAATGAATTGGTTTGGCCATATGTTGGCATGAAATTATAAATCATAGTTGAATGAAAAAGAAATACACACATAAAGTTATTTGATTGAGAAATCTAACATAAAATGATGGGAGCTTTCTGATTAAATCAAACTACATTTAGTCTCTGAACTATTGTAGCTCCATTTGCCCATGGAATACAGAGGCACAGTTACATTGTACTGTTACAATATTGAACCACAACAAATCACACACCAGCCACAAGGATCACCAAGCTCTTGTGATGAAACTGACAGGAAGGGTACAAAACAATCAGTAACAACATCACATATGTAACCACAGACCAGCCCACAAGTACAGTCAAGATAGGACCTTCCACTTAAAGTACTGGAATGTAAAACCCTTAACATTTAGCTCCAAAAGCCTGCAAACAATGATAATAACAGGAAACATCGTATATCATCAGTTTTGTCCAAGTTGATAAAGAGTCAGGTGACTCACCTGTACTCTATAGTCTATGTCATTCTCTACTAAGGCTTTGTTCAGAAGGGCTGTGTTCTGGAAGTGGACATTGTCGTCAGCAGTGCCATGGATTACCAGAAAGTTGCCCTCCAGTTTGCTGAATTCCTTGATCCGATGGCTGGAATACGCATTGGCAGCCTGGATAGGGAACAGATCATGCCTCGGGTAAAATGCCGAATTTAATTTTGTGGTTCTCTTCAGCCTATAGGTGCAGTTACATATTCATTTTTGTTACAGGATTTTCTGTAGAACTGTTGGTGAGTTATTGACAGAATGATCTGAGACAACTTTTTCTGTCATGTTTGAACGACACCTCCAATGTACTAAAAAAACAAACTAAGGAACCAGTTGGAAATCCGGGCCAAGATGAGGCATCCAGAGATGAAACAAGACAACAGCGCTGAGAACAAACTCACATCATAAGCCCTGGAGTTTTTAGGGTGATGAGGGTCTCCCATGTATCGTTCAGCGTACACCGAATCGTAAAGTCTCCAGTCCACCACAGGAGCGACAGCTGCTGCACACTTGAACACACCATCCCCCTCTCCAGCAACCATTGTTGTCACATAGCCGCCATATGACTGCAATAAAAATGACAGTCTGTATGAACAACTACGTCAGAGTTTGCTTGTGTACCCAAATGTCCAGACTATGCATGATGTACAAAATAAGCAACAGACTAGTGGATGCACCAAATTCAAAGTACATGTAAATACTGAAATGGCCATGGTCAGGTTTTATCGATTCCCACAACAAAATCACCAGTGACACTGTGAATATGCATTTTGCATTTGTATTATTACTGCTGCAGTACCACAAAATTGTTTCAACCGCGAACTTAAAACATGACAAAAACTTCCCTTTCCTTCTACCTTGAAATTATGTCTCTACGAAAATAAAATGAATTTATAGCAATTCTACTTGTATATAAACTAGCTTATAAAAGAATGACGAATAGTCATGACTCCAAGTAACCAACCCAGGATCGTGTTCAAAAATAACTTTCTTAAGAACTATGATATTGCACAATGAAACTCATTTTCACCAAGCACAGTAGGGCACCCTCACTAGATTAGCTATAAACATTAATCTGTAGTTGGATATCATTAGGGGGTGTACAGAAAGTGCAAAATGGAACAAAATATGAAGCAAACTAAAATAAAATCGATGGAAATGTAAGGAAATGGTACTAAGGAAGGATTAAAATACAGAAGTGGGTGGTAAATATAACATGTTTTATTTTTAGAATTTTACCCAGAATGAGGCAAGATTAATTTTTACAGCGTTGTTGTACTTGTGCATGCGGTTTAATTATTCTCTCAAAATCTGCGATTTCTACTGTAAGAGTGTTGTTGTTGTGTTTGGCTTCTCCCAAGATGGGAGAGCTGGATACAAATGATCTATGAGTGTGTGTAAATCCAATAGGTAATGATATGCAAATGAACTGCTGTGTCACCAGCCTTACATCATCATTTTCTCACTTTCCTACCAAGGAGGAATATGCATGTATCCCTTGGGGCTTTGCGCGCGTTCGATCGCGTTCGATGTTCCCCGTGAACCAAGAATTGGCGGGAGATAAAGTTTAAACTTTTACTTGCCGTGTAGTCACTCATCTTCAAGATGTAGGTCAGCAGCCAAGAGAATAAGGTGAGTAATTTTCATCATTTTTAAGTCTTCATGAACTATAGTTTCATATGGGAAGTACTGGTGGGCGTTGCATCGGTGTAACCCGTTGAATTTCGAGGTTAACTCCAAAGACTTCTCCCGCGTATAATCCTATCAGTCGTATGGGGTAACACAAATATACGTGCTTAAAATCTTTCGCATTAGTTAATCAAACTGTAGTGTTTTTTCAAAAAAGTTGTTTTTTACGTATGATAGACTGTCTGTGCATCTAAAAACCTAAAAAGCACCAAAAAGCACCCATAGGAAAATCACAAAAAAAGACATTATTTAGGGGTACTTATACAGCCGCGCAGAATTGCATGGCTGTTATTGTTTACATACTGTGGTGGGCGTGGCCGAGCGGCGGAACTTTAAATTCATTAACATATGCAAATAATGGATTTTCTTTATTTTGTCACTTCGGATCGATGGTTTGGAGCCCAACCTTGATATATTCATAACCAAAACATTGAGACTTGTGTAGCGTGGACGTCTTCAGGTTAGGCGTTGGTGGGCATATTCGCTAAAAAGACGGTCGCGCGGGATCGCATATCCGTGCAGGGCATGGCCGTGGTTGTTTTTGTTGGCATGCTTGTGAGTTACTTACGGCACGAGTGACAGGATTTTGTCTATAGCAGTTTTTTCTGAAACGGTAGGTGTGTTTTTTGGCAGAAACTAGTACTCACCAGTGTTTTTAACCTCTTGCAGGGAATATTCGGAGAAGATCGATCCAGACCTATTCTCCAAGCAGAGGTTTTGGTCGGGGGGTAACGTTAGTAGTGGCCGGGTTTTTTTTACGTTGGCCTCCCGTAGGCCAAGGTAAAAACCCCAGCCACTACTACCCCCCGACCAAAACCTCTGCTTGGAGAATAATCCAGACCTGCCATTCTTCTACAGGACAAACAGTGAAAGGTTCCGAGGGGATGAGCTTTACCCATCTTATAACGAGCACGGAAACCGTCCCCTCCGACTGCACAGGCTCCGCCCCTGCAGGAGGAAAGATGGCTCCTACTTCAAAGGCGCGAGAGGTTTGCTACCAGTCCGAAACGGGGCTACTATCAGCCATGGCTGTTTTTGTCAGGCAATCTCTTTTGATATATTCTCAAAATGTTTCCTAAATTTTTTACTTCTGTTCTATAGCTAATAGCAAATATATTTTATGACTCATGTTGCAAGTCAAGGCAGAAATGCAAATACTTTATTGTATACATATTGGAGATATGATGAAAACTGTTGCTAAGTTAAGTATCCTCAAGCCATGGCTGTTTTTGTCAATTTATTGTAATATATTTTCTTGACCATGTTGTCATATTTAATAAAGAAGTATTATTTGCAAGCATTTCTTGTGTAAATACTAAAGATGTTTTATGTCATCATGTTGCAAGTTAGGATAGAAAATTTGCACTTTGAGACAGGTATAAACTTTGTTATATTCATAAGTATATGGTTCGTTAGATACATATGTCTATATTGGATATACTTGTGATACTAGTAATAGTAGTATGATGTTATAAGCTGTTGTGTAGTTTAACTTCTTATAGTATCTCTTGTTCTTATCAAAGCAGGACAAACTCTTGGAGATGTGTTCTTCAGAAAAAGTGGCTTTATTTCTTCCTGTGCACACATTAAAGATGTCATCTTATCACAAGTATATACCTTTTTTTATAACAACATACTGAAGATATTCTAGAAAAGGTGCTGTCATGTTATACTTATTACAGTAAAACACCAAACACCGTATTAGTTATTCCAAAGTACAACGTTTTTGCAGGTGTGTTCTTCAGAAACTTGCAAGTAAACTTTTGCACATGTGTACATAGTTTGAAGTTCTATGTCACTTATTGCATTAAACAAAGAAGTGCTGTTGTTCAAATATAGTCATGGTTTTTGGTGAGCTAAACAGGGTCTCTCACCATCTTGATGGCTGATGCAGAAAAGTTGGATCAGAACCTCACAGAGACATACTACTAGTAACACTTTCTGCACTGAGACACTACACTTTAGTAGCCCAACTTGTTTTAAGAGTTATGGGCCAAAGACGACAATTAGAATTACATTCAGGTGTAGTACAATGTACCAGTTAAGAACATTTGGGAGTCATTTTGCCAACAGACGGACAGGAAATCTTCCATCAGTTCACTAGTGACGCTGACAGGAGACAGAAAGAATTTTAGGTAAACAACAAAAGATGAAGTAGAATGTCAGCAAACATTGAAGTTATCAAGAGAGGCAGTCAGGTTTTTAACTATGTTACGCCAAAAAAAAAAGTTACTCAAACAACTGGATATGGTTTTGGATATAGTATATGGATTTAGATAATAGTTCAACTTCTTTTAACTATGTTTGCTGACATTCTGCCTCTCTTGAGAATTTCAATCTGAAATTCTATAGCTAACTTGAAAATTTGGAACATCAAAACAGAACAGTTATGTTGCTTTTTCTGATACTGAAATTTCAAGAATATTCTGTATGCTACTGTACAATAGTATAGCCTATAAAAATTTCAATAATGTAGTACAGAAAAGAAAGGTGTGGTCTACATATAACATTATTTTCCATTGATGGAACCACCTGTTTCCATTTTTTGCAAGGTCATAATCTAGAAACAAGTTTGAAGTCTTCTTGGCAAACCCTTGGCAGATTGTGGGCTATGAAAATGATGGAAATATTTGTTGTCTTAAAAACACAGTTGGAACACTGTAGAAGTATCAACAACATCAAACAAATAGTTCAACTTTTTTACAAATTTCATTTTAAAACCCTCTTGGTGACTTGGATTGGACTCTATGATAAAAGGAAAGAATTGTAGGTATATTCTTTATTATCTTGTTCCCAACTCCCTCTCTTAACTTCAACTTTATACATAAATTTCTTTGCAGGGGGACAATACTGATGTGTAATTCTCTGTACAGTAGTCTCAGTAACTAGACCTTTATTTATTGCTCTGGTCAGTTTAGGTACTTTTGCACCTGGGCAGTAGCCCACAATCTGCCAAGTGTTTGCCAAGAAGACTTCAAACTTGATGGCATTTCTATCATTAACATTGTCAGGTGGAATATTGAAAGCGGTACAATCTGTTGGCAGCATCTCTGTCTCCCATAGAAGTGTCCCGCAAGCCGGCATCTTTCCAACATCTCTGGAACAGTTGAACTGTAAGAAAAGCCATCATGGTTTAGTACTGGCCAAAAATATCATTGTTGATCTAATTTCAAGCAAAGATGGAGTTTCTACATTTCTTAAAACAATTAATCACATATGGACTGCCAGATATAGATAATGGTCATTTTCTGTCACAATTCACTCCACATTCAGGATAAATACTGAATTGAGTAATACCAAATTCATTCTATAAAGCTTGGCATAATTCTTTTTATAATTTCAAAACGAAAGTACTATCCTGTCTTCAGTAAAAAAACCTTCCAATACCCAAACAATGATATGAAACCATAATTTTGACAGCATATAATTTTGCATTTTTAAATAATGGGTAGGAGAAATATGATACACAGTTTCTAATCCAATTCAAATACCATAGAGTTTTACAGGGAATTGTACCAAACGCAATGAAAAACACGTGAACGACAAAGCCGCGGGTGTGCATGTCATGACTCTTCCACCCCCCACCCCCATAATTTCGTAACCTTTGTTTTGTCTATGAACTTGTTCATTTTTGGACAAGTGTCTCTATTTCACAAAAACTGCTGGAGGTCACAAAAGATCTACGAAATAATGTGAACCTTACATTGATGGTAGAACTCGACTTGATACGCAGCTTCACCGGAGATGACACTCCGGCGAACACACTGTCGAGGTCTCGGTCCGGCATCAGGCACGTCCACCGAACATTTGGTGGGTCGCCCGGTACCACTATGTGGCAGCTCCTTGTCACCAACTCGAAGCAAGAAACGCCCGAGAACCGACTTGGGAACTTAAAAGAGTCTACACAACAAAGCAAGACCTCCGGATTGTCCTCAAAAAGCTCCGGTTCGTCTGTAAATAAAGTATTTACGGGACCTCCCAAGGTCGTACCAGCACCGGGCCCCGCCATTTGTTCAAATGATTACGTCACAGCTCGAACGTTAATATAGTTGCTGCCGCGGTGCATCATGGGATATATGCAAATTCCTCCTTGGAGGAATATGCATGTATCCCTTGGGGCTTTGCGCGCGTTCGATCGCGTTCGATGTTCCCCGTGAACCAAGAATTGGCGGGAGATAAAGTTTAAACTTTTACTTGCCGTGTAGTCACTCATCTTCAAGATGTAGGTCAGCAGCCAAGAGAATAAGGTGAGTAATTTTCATCATTTTTAAGTCTTCATGAACTATAGTTTCATATGGGAAGTACTGGTGGGCGTTGCATCGGTGTAACCCGTTGAATTTCGAGGTTAACTCCAAAGACTTCTCCCGCGTATAATCCTATCAGTCGTATGGGGTAACACAAATATACGTGCTTAAAATCTTTCGCATTAGTTAATCAAACTGTAGTGTTTTTTCAAAAAAGTTGTTTTTTACGTATGATAGACTGTCTGTGCATCTAAAAACCTAAAAAGCACCAAAAAGCACCCATAGGAAAATCACAAAAAAAGACATTATTTAGGGGTACTTATACAGCCGCGCAGAATTGCATGGCTGTTATTGTTTACATACTGTGGTGGGCGTGGCCGAGCGGCGGAACTTTAAATTCATTAACATATGCAAATAATGGATTTTCTTTATTTTGTCACTTCGGATCGATGGTTTGGAGCCCAACCTTGATATATTCATAACCAAAACATTGAGACTTGTGTAGCGTGGACGTCTTCAGGTTAGGCGTTGGTGGGCATATTCGCTAAAAAGACGGTCGCGCGGGATCGCATATCCGTGCAGGGCATGGCCGTGGTTGTTTTTGTTGGCATGCTTGTGAGTTACTTACGGCACGAGTGACAGGATTTTGTCTATAGCAGTTTTTTCTGAAACGGTAGGTGTGTTTTTTGGCAGAAACTAGTACTCACCAGTGTTTTTAACCTCTTGCAGGGAATATTCGGAGAAGATCGATCCAGACCTATTCTCCAAGCAGAGGTTTTGGTCGGGGGGTAACGTTAGTAGTGGCCGGGTTTTTTTTACGTTGGCCTCCCGTAGGCCAAGGTAAAAACCCCAGCCACTACTACCCCCCGACCAAAACCTCTGCTTGGAGAATAATCCAGACCTGCCATTCTTCTACAGGACAAACAGTGAAAGGTTCCGAGGGGATGAGCTTTACCCATCTTATAACGAGCACGGAAACCGTCCCCTCCGACTGCACAGGCTCCGCCCCTGCAGGAGGAAAGATGGCTCCTACTTCAAAGGCGCGAGAGGTTTGCTACCAGTCCGAAACGGGGCTACTATCAGCCATGGCTGTTTTTGTCAGGCAATCTCTTTTGATATATTCTCAAAATGTTTCCTAAATTTTTTACTTCTGTTCTATAGCTAATAGCAAATATATTTTATGACTCATGTTGCAAGTCAAGGCAGAAATGCAAATACTTTATTGTATACATATTGGAGATATGATGAAAACTGTTGCTAAGTTAAGTATCCTCAAGCCATGGCTGTTTTTGTCAATTTATTGTAATATATTTTCTTGACCATGTTGTCATATTTAATAAAGAAGTATTATTTGCAAGCATTTCTTGTGTAAATACTAAAGATGTTTTATGTCATCATGTTGCAAGTTAGGATAGAAAATTTGCACTTTGAGACAGGTATAAACTTTGTTATATTCATAAGTATATGGTTCGTTAGATACATATGTCTATATTGGATATACTTGTGATACTAGTAATAGTAGTATGATGTTATAAGCTGTTGTGTAGTTTAACTTCTTATAGTATCTCTTGTTCTTATCAAAGCAGGACAAACTCTTGGAGATGTGTTCTTCAGAAAAAGTGGCTTTATTTCTTCCTGTGCACACATTAAAGATGTCATCTTATCACAAGTATATACCTTTTTTTATAACAACATACTGAAGATATTCTAGAAAAGGTGCTGTCATGTTATACTTATTACAGTAAAACACCAAACACCGTATTAGTTATTCCAAAGTACAACGTTTTTGCAGGTGTGTTCTTCAGAAACTTGCAAGTAAACTTTTGCACATGTGTACATAGTTTGAAGTTCTATGTCACTTATTGCATTAAACAAAGAAGTGCTGTTGTTCAAATATAGTCATGGTTTTTGGTGAGCTAAACAGGGTCTCTCACCATCTTGATGGCTGATGCAGAAAAGTTGGATCAGAACCTCACAGAGACATACTACTAGTAACACTTTCTGCACTGAGACACTACACTTTAGTAGCCCAACTTGTTTTAAGAGTTATGGGCCAAAGACGACAATTAGAATTACATTCAGGTGTAGTACAATGTACCAGTTAAGAACATTTGGGAGTCATTTTGCCAACAGACGGACAGGAAATCTTCCATCAGTTCACTAGTGACGCTGACAGGAGACAGAAAGAATTTTAGGTAAACAACAAAAGATGAAGTAGAATGTCAGCAAACATTGAAGTTATCAAGAGAGGCAGTCAGGTTTTTAACTATGTTACGCCAAAAAAAAAAGTTACTCAAACAACTGGATATGGTTTTGGATATAGTATATGGATTTAGATAATAGTTCAACTTCTTTTAACTATGTTTGCTGACATTCTGCCTCTCTTGAGAATTTCAATCTGAAATTCTATAGCTAACTTGAAAATTTGGAACATCAAAACAGAACAGTTATGTTGCTTTTTCTGATACTGAAATTTCAAGAATATTCTGTATGCTACTGTACAATAGTATAGCCTATAAAAATTTCAATAATGTAGTACAGAAAAGAAAGGTGTGGTCTACATATAACATTATTTTCCATTGATGGAACCACCTGTTTCCATTTTTTGCAAGGTCATAATCTAGAAACAAGTTTGAAGTCTTCTTGGCAAACCCTTGGCAGATTGTGGGCTATGAAAATGATGGAAATATTTGTTGTCTTAAAAACACAGTTGGAACACTGTAGAAGTATCAACAACATCAAACAAATAGTTCAACTTTTTTACAAATTTCATTTTAAAACCCTCTTGGTGACTTGGATTGGACTCTATGATAAAAGGAAAGAATTGTAGGTATATTCTTTATTATCTTGTTCCCAACTCCCTCTCTTAACTTCAACTTTATACATAAATTTCTTTGCAGGGGGACAATACTGATGTGTAATTCTCTGTACAGTAGTCTCAGTAACTAGACCTTTATTTATTGCTCTGGTCAGTTTAGGTACTTTTGCACCTGGGCAGTAGCCCACAATCTGCCAAGTGTTTGCCAAGAAGACTTCAAACTTGATGGCATTTCTATCATTAACATTGTCAGGTGGAATATTGAAAGCGGTACAATCTGTTGGCAGCATCTCTGTCTCCCATAGAAGTGTCCCGCAAGCCGGCATCTTTCCAACATCTCTGGAACAGTTGAACTGTAAGAAAAGCCATCATGGTTTAGTACTGGCCAAAAATATCATTGTTGATCTAATTTCAAGCAAAGATGGAGTTTCTACATTTCTTAAAACAATTAATCACATATGGACTGCCAGATATAGATAATGGTCATTTTCTGTCACAATTCACTCCACATTCAGGATAAATACTGAATTGAGTAATACCAAATTCATTCTATAAAGCTTGGCATAATTCTTTTTATAATTTCAAAACGAAAGTACTATCCTGTCTTCAGTAAAAAAACCTTCCAATACCCAAACAATGATATGAAACCATAATTTTGACAGCATATAATTTTGCATTTTTAAATAATGGGTAGGAGAAATATGATACACAGTTTCTAATCCAATTCAAATACCATAGAGTTTTACAGGGAATTGTACCAAACGCAATGAAAAACACGTGAACGACAAAGCCGCGGGTGTGCATGTCATGACTCTTCCACCCCCCACCCCCATAATTTCGTAACCTTTGTTTTGTCTATGAACTTGTTCATTTTTGGACAAGTGTCTCTATTTCACAAAAACTGCTGGAGGTCACAAAAGATCTACGAAATAATGTGAACCTTACATTGATGGTAGAACTCGACTTGATACGCAGCTTCACCGGAGATGACACTCCGGCGAACACACTGTCGAGGTCTCGGTCCGGCATCAGGCACGTCCACCGAACATTTGGTGGGTCGCCCGGTACCACTATGTGGCAGCTCCTTGTCACCAACTCGAAGCAAGAAACGCCCGAGAACCGACTTGGGAACTTAAAAGAGTCTACACAACAAAGCAAGACCTCCGGATTGTCCTCAAAAAGCTCCGGTTCGTCTGTAAATAAAGTATTTACGGGACCTCCCAAGGTCGTACCAGCACCGGGCCCCGCCATTTGTTCAAATGATTACGTCACAGCTCGAACGTTAATATAGTTGCTGCCGCGGTGCATCATGGGATATATGCAAATTCCTCCTTGCTTTCCTACATTCTTTGCGGTGCCTGTGGCGGGTAGCCCGTTTAGCGGCAAAATGTCCATTTAGCACGCAAACTTTATGGTATTGCACCAGAGTGTTTTTTACAGCAGTGTAGCCATGCTGATCACCCTAGGCCAAGCAGGTAGGGTAAGGGGAAAACCCTGTATAGGTACCCGTACCCGTATAGGTTCCCGTATGGGTATACCGGTATACCCCATTTGGGGCCCCAACAAGCCAGGCAACACGCTATGACGGCCGCCATATGGGGCACCCAAAACGGCTGTTTTTTTACGGTCTCCACATTGATAGAAGACACAAACAGTTGACTATGCTAGGTCAGAAAATAGCTGAACAATCATATTTTACCATCTTTTGATTTCTATGAAGGATGGAGGTTTGTAAAATACGGAATTTGCGAAGTTCGTACACAGTGCTCGGGTATACACTGGAAACATGTCGGGAACACATAGTCACAATTCTCTGCGAATGTATCGGGAAACGTTAACAGTTGTCCTCCGGATTTTTAATAGGCTGGTCGGAGCACCATCGGTGTTGCATCGGTCGATGTACATTTCCCGACATACACACGGTGATTTTTCGATGGTCTCGAAATTCCTGATAAGAAACCCATGTTTCCCGACAAATTTGTCGGTAATACGTCGTTTCTTTTTCCCACAGACTTCCGATGCCGGTCGTCAAGGCAACAAGTAACAAACACTGCGGAGGGGACTCCCCGGCTTGGATGAAACTATGGCAACGGCGTTGATTGACGGGTAGCCGCGGTACTGGTTACCATAGAAACTGCGTGATTGACAGCCGAGAGACAAGCACATGGTCGTCGCGGCACGCAGCTTAATAAAAAGGAAACTTCAGACGATAATCGATCAGCTGTTCTCCAGCACCATATTTGATATTTACGGATGTTAACTTTTATTGCTTAGTTATAAGACTTAGTTTGTACGTAGTTTGTAGTAGAACGTGCGGAACTCGCTGTACTGTTTGTTTTGTCAATAAAGCTTTTATTACAACCGGCAAAAAATAAAATATTGAAAGGAACGATATTTCTGTAGAATTCTGTAATCGGCAAGTATGGGAAGCATAGTTAAGATGTAATAAACGAGGAAACATCAATAAGTTCTCAATAACCAAGGAAATTCATTTAAAGGACGCGGAACTATAAACCCGGAATCGAACCTACAGCTCGCGGCGCCGTACGGCAGCCATTTGTTCGCAAACGCAAGCGGCGTATCGCGGTGAGCTAAATATTGCGGCGAGGTAACAATACCTTCAAACCACTTTAATACAAACGGCCCATCACGCGGCGTTCCACAGCTGCAGTCCGTAATGACTATACTTGTATTGTTCTACGGTCGAACGTTACGTGTTTCTGTTTGTTTTGTTCAATTCTACTTTAACATGTCACACACGTCGTTCGCTAGCAAAGTGATATTATGAACAATTGACGCGATTTTATCTTACAGACGACAAGGGCCCACATCATATACCCGATCTAACGAGCGTAATTTAGAATAGCGCTGATAGCTCACCTGGTAGTGTTGTAGTCCATCAATCCTACCCATGCAAGATGTTTAGGTTCGAGCCCATCGATTCATTTCTATGTTTTATTTTTCACTGTTACAGTCAACATTACTTTAATTTAGTTTTATCTTTTATCATGTTATGTTTACATTATCATGTTTGATGTTTTGTTGTTCTTAATTTTTTTTACATCCATCTCTATCTGCTTCCTTGATGAAGGCCTCCGGTCTCTGGGTGTTGTCCTTGCACTTCTACTAGTTGACTCGTCGTTTTGTTCTGACGGCGTCTTTGCCAACGCTAACAAAGCACGTGAGCCATCATCATATATCTTTCCTAGCCTGGTTGGGACACTGGAAAAGAAAAAAAAATGGTTGTTACATGTACTTACAATCGGAAACAATAGCGATGCATTTTTATTGAAACTAGAAAACACCCCAACAGTTTGTGAACAAACGTTCTTTTTTAATTTTTCGTGGAGCCGTCAAATTCTAATGACCCAAATCGCTGCACTTTGCGCGGAAACATGCGCTGATTTTTGCGCTACTTAGTGCTTGCAATTGGTTGAACTGTGGCAAGAATCACCAGTAAGACTGGGAGGAATATTTCAATATTCCATAATCATATTCGTTAAATGAAAATAAATTGACAATATAATTCCGAATCCCATAGTCAGTCCATAGTCACTAGTCAAGTCGCAACATGTTTTTGAACGTTACAAATAGAGGCGCTTATTCAGTGCGAGATTCAGTAAAAGTAATGCAATGTTTGAAAAAACCTTATTGATATGACCATCATAACACCCCGGTTACCATCTAGGAGTACTAATACGTTTCTTCTCAGTAGTCATTCGTTTCTCAGTAGTCCTTCGTTTGCCGTCGGTGACAAGAAATGTATACGGGCAAGACGAAAGTTTCGGATGCTGGACAACTGAGTTGCATCGACAAAGTTCGTTATCTCTTTTAATGTTTGCAACTTTCATTTCGTAGTTTGATTGTATTTCCTGATTTCTTTCAGCAATTTACATTATCATATTATTTCAGTATTTCTTCTCTTGTTAACATACTGCGTATCAAATTACCGTGGTCCGGAAAAATGCAGCCGATGGTGATTAATCCGCCTCGATGCTCGAACTCCTGTGGACCAGCTTCAAGTTCAATGCTTTGATTACTGTTAATTTGTTAATAAGATATAATCTGTGAAAATTTTATGTGAGTTCATGTTAGCTTTCCGAACTTGTTAGTTTCTGGGAACGTCAGGTGTTAGTGTTAGTGACATGAAACAAACAGTTGGAAAAAACCAACACCGAAACAAATCAATACGAAAGCAAACTGAACGGGAACAAAAGGAATAAATTAATGAACAATTGTCTTTTCATTAAGATGAATCGATCTGTCCGGAAAGTCCGTCCCCATCCTCAAGCACGGCCGGTATATCTAGCACGCCGGTTGTCACGAATCTGAAAAGACGAATATGGAATACATGAGATCTAGCTATATACAGCATAATGTAGCGGTCAACTATCCACGAATAACAATAGCGGCGGAGTTTAAAAAAAAGGACCCCAAACTAAATTATCTAACAACACAGTAATCATACAATGACCTGGTTTGCCTTTTGACGAAAATATATCAAGGAAAATTTACGGTAATTAGAAAACAATCGAAAAAAATGTCTAACTCGTCCGACGAGATATTGCTACAATATCGTAATAATCGGGACCTGACACACATCATGACCGCGAGTGACCTCTTGCGTGAAAACCGACACATGCCCGACATTCGTCGGTAATATATACGAAGGCTATCGGGAAAGTAATGGGCGAACTCCATTGATTTGGTCTGATTTCTGGATCTGTATCGGGTTCAACATCGGTAAAAGCTGCAGTGAAAAACCGACAGAAATCTGGTACTATTCCGTTACCAATACGACTAGCCGTGGCGACTAGCGAAGGGTGTTTTTGCTTGGTATTACTCTTATACCCGACCTCCCCGAGCACTGTGGAACGTGCGAGCACCGCCGATCTCGGAGACTTTTCAACTAAAACCCGTTCTGAAAAGAAATAGAAAAAACACCAAAACTATCAATCTTTCCGCTCTTCATTATCTTCAGATGCAATACTCATGATCTGTTTGGCTGGAGCTGCCAGTAAACCTGCGTAAAACCTACAGGAAATGCCGTTCTCGATGCACGGAAGGTCGCAGCCATGGCACATGTGCGAATTAGCCGCTTAGACGGAAAGTTCTCTAGTACCACTTATGATCACTTATTGCGACACAAAGATTACGGCCATTCGGCGTGATTTGTCTGAAAATGCATTGCTCGGTCCGAGTCTGTCTTTAGCGTGAGGCGTTTCCTGTAGGTTTTCAGAACGGGTTTAGTTGAAAGGTCTCCGAGATCGGTGCTCGCACGTTCTGACAGTCGCTCCGTACAAACTAAGCAACTTCGCAAATTCCGTATATTCCAAACCTCCGTCCTTCATAGAAATCAAAAGATCGTAAAATATGATTGTTCAGCTATTTTCTGACCGAGTATAGTCAACTGTTTGTGTCTTACTGTATATCAATGTGGAAACCGTAAAAAAAACAGCCGTTCTGGGTGCCCCATATGGCGGCCGTCATAGCGTGTTTCCTGGCTTGTTGGGGCCCCAAATGGGGTATACCGGTATACCTATACAAGTATACGGGTACGGGTACCTATACAGGGTTTTCCCCCTACCCAAGCAGGTAGTATTCCGTTTAAAGCACAACATCGCAGAAAATTCTATTGTTCACAGTGAAATTGGAGCCTTGCCTCTGACATTTTCTGTTGCCACTTAGTTTTGAAATGGAGTTTTGAAATGGAGAAATGGAATGGGTTTTTTTAATAAACACAGGTCATTTTTTGCTCTACTCAGGACGCTGTAGGGAGGAAACAAATTTTTTGGCGTAGTGATTTATATTCCTTTTCATTATATTTCGTTCCATTTCGCACTTTCTGTATACCGATTAGGGGTTATGTGTTTCAGGTTGTTTCATCTTTGGTACTTTAACCAGCTCGGCTATTCATGCAGCCTGGATACAGCACTCTGAAACCTGAGAACCTCAATAAAACTATGGTCTGGGATCACAATGGACTTCTGTCACAGCTGTATTTTCCTACATATCATCATCATCATTATCCTCTGGATTCTGCATCTGCAGCAGATTCCCTATGTTTAACTTTTATATCTCTATCCTACATATTGAAAGGTAAATATGAAGACAGCCTTTTCTCATAAGAAGCTGGTCATGGCTTCTAGATATTGACAAGCAATTACATTAAACTAATATTGTTTTTGTAAGATTAGCATTGTGTTTCATATTTCTCATCCATTCAAAACAAGTCTTTTAGAAATAGCATAACGACACTAAGGATTAGTGTGCACATAACGAAAAGGGTCGACGCTACAACACACCCGCCAATGAGATGTGTCCAACATGTTTTCTTATCATTGGAAAGCTTACTTGTCATCCTTTTACATGATATCTCATTTGAAATGATCACACTTTTATGCAGTGAATGCCATGACTGATTTTGAGAGTGGGTTTCCCAAAAAAGTGTTGAAATTTCCCCTCAATGACAAACGCAATGTACTTTGTTGGCAGGGAAATGTTGGCACTTTGTTTTTGCGACCCACTCACATTATCAGGCCTGTTGTTTGTCTACTGAATAAACAATAATTATTGTACATTTTGTAAATGAGGTATAATTATAATTGATAAGGGTGATAAATGGCTCTTTCTCATTGAAATGTGCCACACGCTGTCACTAATCTTTACGACTTGATATGAGCCAAATTACAGGCACCATCATTGCTTTCTTCTAATTCCCACTGGCAGTACTTATTATGTTTTTAATAATGCATCACAACTATTACATTTAGTATATGTTGATGGCTTGGAAGAAATTATAGTCACGGCTGGAGTTCCACCCCCTAAAAAGCAGCTGTGGCCTGAGAGGACATGACAAATTAAAAAAGCAGCCAAAAATGTAACAATGCAGTTCTCAAAATGGTTGGTTGGTTGGTTGGTTGGTTGGTTGGTTGGTTGGTTGGTTGGCCCTCTGACAGATCAACTTAAATTGCTTGTTTCCCAAATCACCAAAAATAAAATACCGCTGGAAAAATGAACTTCCCGTTTGCGGGTCACTGTTCAGTTGTAACAAATTTAGTGCCTACAAACTTGCCAAAATATTTCCACAATCTTGGTCACAAACAATCATTAGGGTACCAACACTTGTTAATATGGATCAAGTTTGATTAGATTTTACAAAGATAAGAGTATTGGGGCGAGTTTGCAAGCATGGCACGGCTCAGGTACACCGGATACAAAGCTTTACGGACATGCCCAACATGTGATAGTATTGTATGCTGGCTCCAAATAAGGCATGACCCGAACTAAAGTTGAGAATTAATGTCACAAAAAAAGAGGAGTTTGTTGGCTACAGTGATCGCAAACTTTGCCGACGCAAATGTATGCGTAATGAGGTGTCAATCACCATCTACGCAGCGAGCTGGGGGTCCCCAAAGAGAGCGATGGGCAGATAACAACAACAAACCGACCAAGCGACTGATGAGGAAGGAAACACATGGCATTTCAGAATAGAGGAACATTTTAGAAACATTTTAGACTATGAAATATGCAAAAACATATGTTTTGTAGGCGAATTACATGTAGTTTGACAAAAGTTCCCTGCAGGCTTGTTTTCCTAAGAAATAACATACATTTAGATTTGCATGAAAAATGAGCTGATCTATTGTTTGCACCTAAAATTGCTATTTTACACGTTTCATTGAGCCAAATAAGCTTTCCAATGATATATAATACAATAAAATGATTGACTTACCCATCCCCAGATCCCAATTCTTGTTTCATCGACATAATCCAGTTTCCCAAGTTCCCTGAATGAGGGCAAAACATGTTCTTATTAGCCACACGTAATATAATAGATTGAAGTTCTACTATGATTTAAGATTTCCTCCCTGGCTAATTTGGCATTTTAACTCTCTATTGTTTTCTCATTAACAGATTAAGAAACAACTGGGATTATTACTAGATATTGATAGCTGGTAATTAAAGAATTATAAAGATGATTTTTCTAACCAAATGGATGATGTCATCAAATTTTATTGCCCCAAATATCAGAAAATACAACACCTTGGTACATAGAACTGCAATATGAAACTATGTGCATAATGGTCACAGCAACAACTGTATGTTCGCCAATATTTGATATCCACTAATTGTTGGTAGCTATTAGAAAATAGTTATTTTTGCCTAATGAAAAAAATTGACTTCCTTATAACTACGGACAATTAGCAGATATCAAGATCTACATGTACATGTACATAAGTACATTTCTAGCTTTGATCATTTATATGCACATGGAAAACATATTATCAATTTCATTGCAGTTGTACAAATGAAGGTGTTGTATTTTCTCTTACAAATACTTGACAATCTCCCAAATGAATGTATCTATATATCTAATCAAAATATATCTAATCAAAAGATTGATTTTTAATGATTGTTAGTGACATTGTACTTAAACCTGTGATGTGTAAATTACCATTACCTAACAGTAACCGTTATGTATTTGTCTGTCCCTATCTGTTGACTCCAATATCAGATATGCTGCCTCGACAGTCAATGTTTTTTTATTGTGACATTTGACAGTAAATGAATAAATAAATAAACTCCTAGATAATATTAGGGGCAATAACATTTGATGACATCATCCATATGCATATGGTCCAAATAATCATCTTGATAATCATTTCATACCCAGCTTTCAATACTCAATTCATACCACAGTTCATGCTTAATTCATTATTGAGAAAATGATGGAAAGTCAAAATGCCAATTTAGCCAGATCAAATCTAGAGAGATAACATTAGATATGATATTGTATCGAATACGGTATCTGTGTCATCCCTTTATTGCACACATGTACTGATACTGATACTTTGTTACCTCCATTAGCTATCATACAGTGAGTATGTAGCAAAGTAACTCTTCCTGGAGTACAACAAACATACATCTGACAGACTACATAAACTTACTACATCATCATCATTAAAATTAACTAACTTATACACATATGCCTCAGCATCTCCTGCCTAAACCTGCTCTGTGTTGCCGTTTGTATCCGATGCGGCAAACTGTTCCACATAGATATGGATCTGTACATGAAAGTCTTTTTCATGGCATTGGTTTTTGGTTTCAATAGTCTGTATGTGTATTTGCTGGCATTCCATGTCTTGTAGCCGTGCTGATGTGTAACAGGAAACAGCTGTTTGTAGAGAACCGCTGGTTGTTGGGTGGTAAGTATCCTCCGGAACTGGGAGACAGTGTTAACTTGAAGCCTTTGTTTAACGGGCTGCCATGAAAGCGATGCATGGAGGTGTTGTTCTGGGGTCTTGTAATCACGGTGTAGCACCAGGCGTGCCGCTTTGTTTTGCATGACTTGTAGTAGTTCAATGTTCTTCTGTGAAGTGGCGGACCAAACCGGTGAGCAGTAATCAATGTGACTGTGACAGTGTGAGGGATTCCACTGTTAGGAGCTTATTAGCAGTGCAGAGTCCAGGTAGGTGGCACATTTCTTTATCATTCCCAATGAGCAGGCCATTTTCCTTGCCGTTACTTTTGGATGGCTGTCCCAAGTCAGGCACTCATCAAGGGTACTGCCCAGGAGTTTTGTTTCTTTAACTTGCTGGATAACTTGGCCATTCGAGTATAAGGTGAGTACTGGATTCTTTCTTATTTTGGGTTTACTTCCAACTCAGCCATTGACTTTGTTTTGGATGCATTGAGGAATAACCTGTTCATTAGACATGTTAGATGACCCAGTCACTTATGTGATCCAGCTCCTTCTGCAGGGTGGATGTGATTGTTGAGATAGACGGTGCACATGTGTAGCCAGATGTGTAATCGGCGAACATAACTGGGGTAGCTTCTGTTGTGACAAGTGGCAAATCATTTGTGAATATGCTAAAAAGAAGGAGTCCAAGACAGCTCCCTTGGGGAACTCCACATATGATTTCCTTGAAAGACGAGTTGGAGCCATTGTAGTTAACACATTGCAAGCGTTTTGAAAGGTAGCTGTTCATCCATTCTACTGCACCATTGTCGAATCTATAACATTGTAATTTTCTGAGAAGGAATTCATGATCAACCAAATCAAATGCAGCTGAAAAGATCACGCCTATCAGGTTCCCATGGTCGATATTTTTCTCATAGCTGAAAGTAGACTGACTGGTCTAGCGTTCGGTCCACTTCAGCAGGTAGTCGCAGACTTGGGCAAAGGAATCACCTTTGCTTTTTTCCATTCAGTTGGGTAAACAGAGGTAGTGAAAGACAAGTTTATGATGTAACTAAGAGGTTGGGCTATATGATCGGCAGCTAGTCTCAGCAGTGTGTTGTCCATGTTATCCAAACCGACAGTTTTCCCATCAGGTAGAGATGACAGGTGTGAACACACTTCTTCAACATGCACTGGACTGAACTGAAAGTTGCAGTCTTTGTTTTCCATGATTTTCCTCTGTATCAAGGTATTAAGTAAGTTGTAGTTCATCTGTGAGTTTAGCCCACTTCGCAGAGATTCCACTTTTTGAGTGAAGAAATGCTTGAAATACTCCGCTATGTCTTCTGCTTTGGTTAGGTTAACACCATCCTGTTCGACTGCACATGTTGGCTGATTTCGGCCTTTACCCATCATACCATTCAGTGTTTTCCAGAGTGACCTAGGGTCATGCTTGGCCTCTTCCAGTTTGGTATTGTAGAAGGCGGCTTTTTTCCTCCGATTTAATTGAGCATTTCTGAGTTTTTTGTAAACAACGATGAATGATGAACTTTATTTGCTCTCTGCTAGAAATTGGCTATTGCAATGTACAATGTACAACATAAAATAAAATAAATAATCACAACTGATAAACATATTACATCACAGTAAATAAATAAACGTAAAGCATGAACCACAAACTCAACCCAATACAAAATACTGAATTATAAATGAGCAAAATGAAATAACACTTGAAAAAATGTTTTTCCATTACTAATTTGTTTGATTTTTTTTGTTTGAACCTTAAAATTTTATTTACTCATGATAAGCTCAAATCGGCAGGCAGGCCGCTTTTCATTGAGGTTATGATAGATAGAGGTAAGGGTCAGATACAATATAACACAGTCAGTCCTAATAACTCTATCAACATATATCATTGCATATTCATGGTACAACAATATACAATTTCTACAACATACAACATAAAGTAGGGCGAAAGCTGGTTCATGGTCCGTGTCCGTTCGTTTAGTTCATTTCCGTTACTTCAAGAGTCTCTTAAAGGAAGTCAGATTCGGAGCCTGGACCGTACGTGTGTCTGGCGGTAGGCTGTTCCAGACATTTAGTCCGCGGTAGGCTAAAGATCTTCTGAAGATCTCTCGTTTGGGTTTGGGGACAACCAGCTTACTGCTTGTGCTTTGTCTGGTTGTACGTGTACTCTGGTCTCTGCAGTAGACAAACATCTGGCGCATGTAGATTGGCAGTTTGTTGTTTAGGG
This sequence comes from Branchiostoma lanceolatum, assembly GCF_035083965.1. Lineage (NCBI taxonomy): Eukaryota > Metazoa > Chordata > Leptocardii > Amphioxiformes > Branchiostomatidae > Branchiostoma > Branchiostoma lanceolatum. Next base: position 17,510,595 of record NC_089736.1, read on the forward strand.
CTTTGTAGGTTTGTATGGCGTTGTAGTACTGGAGTGTTGCTTTAATGTCTTTCCAGCTCACCCGAGAGAGCACTTAGGTTGATGGTGTCTTGTGTGGGGCCTTTAGTATCAGTTTTTCAGCCCGATTCTGCATACTTTAAATTTTCTGTAGATCCTGGTCGGGGGCAGCTTCCCATGCTGTGCAAGCGTATGTGATGTGTGGTAGGAAGATGGCATTATACAGGGTACAGAGTGCTGAGATTGAGATGAAAGGGTTTACGTGTTTCATCATGAATAATGACCGGCTCAGTTTTCCTAGTACAGCCTTTGCCTGGTCTTTCCACTTGAGCTGACGATCGATAACAACACCAAGGTACGTGTATTTGTCGCAGGTTTTTAGGTTGACGCCGTTGACAGCCAAGTTTGGAATGTTGCAGCTTGCCAGTCTTCTGTTTGTACCATTGAGCATACTTTTACTAATGAAAATTAAAAGCTGCTACACACAATAAAGTAATTGTAAATTAATAACTAAATCATGAAATCAAGACCATAATAACATAACATAATCAAATCATAATAGAGTAATCGTGTCATAAAACATAAAACAAGTTAGGTGGACATGGTAGGCGTGCTTTGTAAACTGCTCATGTGTTGGTGTCTTAGGGTGAAAGCGAAGTAAACAAATTTTCCCAGCCATCTAATTACCTCAGTAGAAGGCCCCCCCATCAACTCTATAAACTTGTACGGATTTGGTTGTTTGGCATAATAAGATTAGGTAAAAACGTGGTTCTTAACCTTTTCAGAAAGGGGCACTCCATAATAAAATGGTACTCATCTTCGATAACCCCCTCATCGCATAATGGACATAACCTGTTTTGTCTGCTAACATTTGAGTGTCGACCTACATGTACCTCTATTCTTAGAGCGTGGGCTGAGCATCTCAGCTGTGCGAGCGCTTTCCTTTATTTGATAGGAAATGCTAAGACATTAATAATACTTATATATCTTTCTGTACCGAATTTGTCTTTGATTTCACCATATGTTTTCAGCCTTTTTGAGATTTCCAATTTATCATTCCATAGTTGTATTGCATCATGTTTAGTCCTTTTCTTAAATACTTAAATTCATCTTTATTCCCAACTCCTTGGTTAAACCATGCTTCCTGCATGCCATGTGCAATCAACACCCGTTTAACCTCACTTACCCAGGATTTCCTATCCACCTGGTCAAGGTCATATAATAGTTTATAGCATTTCTTAGTATCTATTTTTATTCATTTCTAACACTTTAACCCAAAATTTGATAATTCTAAATGTGTCTGAGGGTGCTCAGTGGATATCTACCCAGTTCCCCCAATACTGCAATATTTGGTGTGGACTGTCCAATACCTAGGTAAAACTTACAAAATTATATCATTACAAAAGAACAAAAATAAACAAGAACATCTGATTCCAGGTGAGAGGAGATGGATTTTCTTCTTGCTTCATCCCTGAGGTGCATCAATTCTCTCAGCTCATCGTCTAACCAAGGTGCTGGACTGGACCTCACTGTTCGCTTTTTTACAGGTGCGTGGCTGTTCGCGACGTCACTGAGGATGGTTTTGAAAACACGAAGTGCCATATTCACATCTGATTCATTGTATATCAGGTGCCAGGGTGCCATCTCGATATAACGCTGGAAGTCTTCAGGGCTGAACTTCCCGTATGTTCTCCTCACGACTACTGGAGGTTGCGCCTTTGGAACCTTTGTTTTCCTTGTTGTGTACTATGTAATATTGTGGTCAAAGAATCCCAGGGGAAATGAGGATACTGGTGTGCATCCCTCCCAGCAGTTGGTAAATACTAGATCGATGCAAGGTTCTGTTCTTTGACCTCTGTTATTCGTACCAATCCTCGACAATGTATATAATGATTAGCTGACCCTTTTTTCAGGACTGTTATCGAAACACATTTATCTACCTAGATCTTAGATGAAAGAAAGAAGGGGTACATACTTGGCAACAAAGATTTGATCTTTGACCTCCACCGTTCCAAATTTCTCATGCAGCTCATACAGAACCTTGTCGCCTTGGTAACCAGAGCCACGCCCATCAAAGCTGACCACAATAACTCCTTCAGTGCTGGCTAGATAGGTGGCCCAGTTGGCCCTGTAAGTCTCCTGGACTTTTTGAGTGCCAGGGCCTCCATACCTAAGATATAAAGTTATAATATATATTGTTAACTTATATGTATACTTTCATCCGGATTGTATTCATGTTTGGTATGCGGGTAGGATGGCAATAGCTTTTGCTAGGTAGACAGCTTAAATGACTATTTACATAATACGATACTAATTATGACTTTCGTAAACCCACTACGTTCCATGATAGGACTATTCAACTATTCTACTTAGCCTGGTAACGTTTGTAACTGAGGAAAAGAGGAATGTTGATACATAGAAAATATGCAAATGAAAACCTTATTGGCATAATTAATGAGAAACTACTATAATTCCATACTGGTAAATGACAGCAATTTTATATATCTGGAAGTTATGTTAATATGAACATCATTCAATAAATATTATGCAAAAAAGGACCTTATTGAAAAAATGCTACAATAGCCTTCTTTGCTAAGATAACACTGTGACAATCATACTTTGGACAACTTCTGTTATTTAGGTGGAGAAGATGATCAATTGATGAACTTTATGCAAATGAGGACCTTTTTTGTATAAACAATGATAAACGCCCTAAAAACATCAGCCATAAAGACTAAAATTATTGGCGAAGGTATGAGGTTGTGAAACTCTAGTTGTGTTTGCGTGACTGAATTATTCTCGCAAGATCTGTGATCATGGTGACCAAGAGCTATGGAAAGATGATATGTAACACAAAATTATGCTAATAAGCTGCTGCGTATAGCATGAAATACAAGGAAACGGAACTGAGATAAGAGGTAATGAGCAAGTAAAGACTAAAGTGCAGAGGTGGGTGGTAAATAGATTAACATACATTTTGTCAAATCATGAAGTCAATAAAGTCAACATCCATCAACAGCTTCTTGAGTTCTGTTGTTTGCACATGCATTACTGACAGTCATTGTAGCTTTAGCATCTGTTGATCAAACTTTTTATTTTTTTCATTTGGAATAAAATTGTAAAAATTCAAGTAAGCAGAAAACTAACTTGCCCAACGAGTCTGCAACCTCTTAATGACACTTTAAGCAGCAATACGGCCAATGACCTCTAGACAAATTCGAGATTTTTAGGGAGTGGCCAATGTTTGCAGGACACCGTGTTTTCAGGTGAAAAATGCACCACACTCTCTGGTGATTTTAAAATTTGACGACCAACAAATTCAAAAGACAAGTGTGATGCCAGAAGAGTGATAAAACACTGCCTTACACATCTAACAGAACTGGATACTTGGAGTCTTCACTAAAGTCAGGAGGAAGGATCATCTCCGCCCAGTAGGCTGGAAAACAGAATTGTTAACAGTTCAATAAACAGCTTCAAACGACAGTTTGAGTTAGATAAAAATAATAATAATAATAGATAGATACAATGTCATGTAACTGGTTTGATAGATTGTTTGGTATGATATAAACATCCCCAAACATGCCTACAAAACTGTGTTATGCCAAAAGGGTAATTATGCCAGCAGTATTCAAATTCAGATCATTCAATACATCTATTCCCAAGTCATCATTTTCGATTTTTTATATGAAAAAAGAAGAGCATGGAAGAATTCATAATTAAAACTTATCAATATATGAATATCATTTACCTGGCATGAATTTAAAAAAAAGCTCTTCAGTTCAGTCTTTGTACAAATTGCTACAAATACATGTATGTCAAACATACATGTATGTAACGTTGCATGTATACTGATAGCCAAGGCTATCAGTATACATGAGTGAACACCCAGTATGGAATCTACAGCTAGCTTATAGTGATAGATACATGATTGTGTATCTACATCATAACTATGTTGACACTCCATGCTACAGTTGTATATACAAGTACAGGTCAAACTACAAATGGTGTTAGAATAGCATAATAACGATAACTTACTATTTCCATCAATGGTGTAATCCTGATATCTGTAACTTGGCCACTGGGTGGCAGAGACCCTCTTCCTCAAAACACCATTATTCTCTAGTGTAGTCACTGGTGAAGTAACAGAGGACAACTGTCAGATACCTGTTGAATCAACTTGATAGCTTGTTGTAACGATATTTGAAGGGAGATGCAAAGCCACCATTCATTATTACATGCAAAATGATTGGTCACTGATGTACAGTACATTGTAATCTAATGTCCACTAACATGATTCGGCGATGTTCACATCTGTTCTCAAGTTATACCAATTTAGCAAATAAACAATCCGTCATTTTTCCCTGTTACATGTCTAAAATTGTTATAGATCACCTTTGCCACTTGATAAATGCTGTGTATTGATTTTGTTATTGTCTCTCTAGTCCTGCTAATTTGAACATTAAATATTTCCGCCGTAACTCATTGCCGATATGTGATGAGAATGGCTGTTTGCTTGGATGAGGGTTACATAATGATTAAGCTGCCAGGAAGACACTGAGACATCATCATCTTGCCGTTATTTACTTTATACAACAGATGGAAGAGAATGCTCAAGATGCTGCCTTATTAGAAGCACTGATCATGAATAGTCATGACAAAATGAAAGCGCATTGTCGAGAAGTTATGTTCCACGTGTGTGGCCAACAACGTGGTCATGTGGTATAATTGTCCTCATTGTCTTAGACTTACTGTAGTCTTCTTATGCATGGTTTGCAAGGACTTCTTGAGAATGTTTTGAACATCTGATATCTGAAGTGTGCAAGCCTCAAGGATTACTGGATCTTAATGAATTCACTGTTCAGTCAAATGTGATTTTCTAGATGTTCACTGGTGGAATTATGTTAATCAAATGTTATGTGTTGAACAGGTAACTTTATATGTTGCCACCAGGGCTGTTTCAGAAATTCTGTTTAAATTTTATTTTCTGTCCCACTCTTGCTTGGGATTCACTGTAACAGTTGTTAATTTATGTTGTTAAATCTGTCATTTTAATATTGTGAAAATACATTTTCACCAATTTCATGTCATGAAGTTCAGATTTTTTGAACTGATGGGATAAAATTTGTGTTTGTCCCAACAAGCAAATTCCTGTCCCAGGATGGAGGGACAGGTCCTGGAGACAGCCCTGAATGCCACACATATTTTTTCATATTCAGCTTTCAGTATAACCCAAAATGTTAATCCCTACACATATAAGCATTTATGCATGTTCACAGAGTGTATGCACCCATTGCAGTGCTGGATGGTTTACATTGGGAAGTTGCAAGGTACACAATTGGTATAAAAATATTATGTAATTACAGCCATTATAACACAAAGCAAAGTTGATGTTTGACTTTTTCAAGTTCACACAACCAGCATAGCAGCTTCATGTGCTTACACCCTATTCCTGTTCTGTACAATTTATGTATGTTGAAGAAAGAAACACACCTTTCCTGCCTGGAGTTGACGAAAGAAGACAACATGAGTACAGTATTAGTACAGCATCAGAGATGAGAGGACAGGTTTGCAAATGGGAGGGACAGAAAGACCTCATAGCACAAGGCTCATACACACTTCGGCTCGATTTATACAATGCAAATTTGGAGATGTACAACAATTAGGTGGTACGCCAGGTTTCTTTTTACACACGTCGACGTCGAGTGTCCCATCACAGCGTTTTACAGTGCGCAACTTTCATTTTGGCATGACAACAGAATCTATTTCTTTTTTTCATGCAACAAATAATGCTTCTTTTCTTTTTGGGTGTGTATTTGTGGTGCCAGGAATGTAGAGGTCAGACTGGAAGTTGCAGGGACCGGTACCCTGAGATTCAACAGGCCATTTTTGCAGCCACAATACTATTCATATTGAAGCTCAAGGCCAGAATGATTGATCCGTTTGGTTGCACAAGAGTACGAGAATACAGCTGTGCTTGATCCTGCTTTCAATGAAGAGGATTAGTACAAGGGTTCGGGATTGCGCTGCAGCTAGTGTGCAGAAAATCGTGGATGCGCGATGCAACATGTAGCGGTCACCATATTCTGACCTCCTGCAACCAGAAAGCCATCACCTGGAAGGTGTTGTAAGACAGAGTCCAATTCACATCAGGCCGGGAGTGTAACAGACCTCCCACTGGACAGTCATACGTCAACCCTGAAGGTTAAAAAATGGCTGTCCGACGACAAAGCAGGCAGATTTAAACCCAGCAAAAAAGTGTCGTGCGCCGATGTCATACGTCCAGAAATTTTCCTTGTGTAAATTGAGCCTTAGTGAAATGAAAACCATAACAATCGAATGCAGAAATACTAGACAGGAAATCATTATTTAGAACATCTGTGTTAAGCTGTGTTTTTGCGATGCCTTTCTGCTCCAAAGCCACACTCATCTACCTGTAATAAGTCCTCTCTCTTTGATTTAGTTTTTCAGAAAACTTGAAGCTAAAAAGAAGCCTCATCAGGGTCTTAGGGATTTGAGAGAGACTCTCAAAATGTTTTGCCCAAAGGGTCTTTTCTTGATCCAATGTCTCAGAGGCAGGTAAAAAAAAGTGGATTATTGAAATAAAATTGGTATGGCCTTATTCCGCATCTTGGGAAACAACTTTCACAGATTCATACAGATATAGCATAGAAAGGAGTGGACAAAATAATTGCATGGATTCAAGCACTGTGACAACTAAGAAACATTCCCCATACATTACAGAAAGATTTTGATAAATAAGCATGAGTAGGGACGTACCGATCTCATCCGTTGTGCTGTGCAGAGTTACCCTCGGAACAGCCGGACCTAAAGACAGAAAAAGTGACTGTGCTTTCTCTAGCATGCAGAATTGACAAATTTATCTGTATCTATCTGTATCTATATAGCCGGTATAACCGCCATTTGGCGTAACACACCAGCATTATACATCACCAATTTAGACTCACAAAACCAGCTTCTGTGACAGGGTGGATATTCTTTATGTTTGTCAACATACAAAATGTTCTAATATATTCATATAAATTTACACATTCAAATTATATCATACATTTGTACATGAAAAAATATATTGTAGCACACTTCTACAGAATTTTAAAGCACAATATATATAGATTTAGAATTTCATAACCACACAATGATGATGATGATAACATCAAAGAAATGTAACATCAAAATTGCTATAAGAAGACTGGATAACTTGATAAAACAAATGAAGCAGCATCCATTCATTGCAATGGTAATGGCAATGCCAATGACAAGATATGATTTGTCCGGACTGTACAAATGTCTTGAAAAACAAAAGTCTAGTTGTCTCACCCAAGCAGTGCAAGGTGTACCACTTCTGATTCTTGCTGAAGGTGGCATCGTAGAAGGTGCAGTTTGGATAGAGGCCACAGCTGAGACACTTCCTGTCCTGGGCGCTGCCCATGCTCACACTGTACAGGTGTCTGCTGCGCGCCCGCACTTCTGTACTCAGGAAGTAACTACAGAAGGTAGCAGATTTACACAAGTTTAATTAAGGACCATATTTGTACACTTGTAAGTTTGGTAACACTGTGATTAACTTAAGTTACATACTCACTTTCCTGGGGAGGCCGCAATTCTTCTATGAATAGCTTCATCCGGCTACCAACAAGGTTACTGGTATGTTTTTGTTTGAGGGCTTGTGGTTTTGTGTTCAGCATAACTCGAGAGGTTGTGTATGGATCTTTCAGAAATCTTTAGTATGTGGGTAGGTAGTGGCAATAAAAAGCAGATGTTGAATTATGGGCCCTCTTGCAGCTTATACCTTATGTCCATATTCAATGAGAAATGTGCATAGTATTGCATATGATAATATGCGATAAGTCAGTAGTAAATGATTGGATATTCGTAATCATTTGACCATAGTCAATTTGTTTCCTAAAGTCAGCTGCATCTAGATATGATTCACTTTAGAGGACTTTAACTAATATAATTGGTACATGTAGATTGTTTGAAGATAATAATCTGTAACAGTTGTTGGGAAGCTTACACTGTGTTAGTAATTTGATCGTAGGTCAGGATTTTGGTGACTTCCCATGGACCACTTGTCAGGAACTCCTGGACTTTGTTGACTCCTCCTGCAGTCTGTACAAAAGGGTATCCATTCCACTTTTTAAAGAGAGAAAAATAACCATTGGGTTTCCATTAGAAGGTAGAGAGTACACACAGTCGCAGTTTCAGCACCAAGGACAGATTCTACTTGGTGTTAAAACCTATTTCCTTATCAATGGTTGTACTGTCCAACTTAATGACAAGCTACAGAATGTAGACATGTGACATAGCAAAGCTCAAACAGCACAGGTGACGTTTGGACAGTAAGAAATTAATGTACTAGGTCCAAAGCAAAAAAGTGGTAATGAAGTGATTTCATGTTTAGGTAATGTAAATAAATTTCATATTGTTTTTCAAATTTGATTTAAAGTTGTTTCATCTGATGTTCCGATGCTCTTAAATCTTTTAATGTGTGATTTTACAACCTTTTATGCACAAGTTAGGGTAATTGATAATATTTGCCATTAAATCATTACAAAATTTAGATAAATCAAATCAATGTGTCTGCAATATTAGGAAAGAAATAAAGATTTAAAGATGAGAAATAGATGGTGTGTTCTTACATCAGTCCTGATGACTGCAATGTGAGGAAACTTCCCCCTGTTCCCCTGGCTGTATGGCAGCTGGATGAAATACTGACTACCATCAGCAGCAAACATGGGCTTAATGTGCTAGGGAGGGGAGGGGAAAAACATAATACATTAGACACTTAAACAAGAAAATAGGACATACATGTATGCTCTAAGTTATTGTATCACTGTTGATTAAGATGCTCTATGCACTTTTAATAGAAAGCCATTCATTGCACTATTATAGTATAGTTTATACATGTATAGGCTTATCAAATATTGAATCATCAAATGCCCACATGTTGGTGTCCAAACAGCATCTATCAGCTGCACTAAAATGTATCTGGCATTAGTAAACATGGTATGAAAGGATAAATGATGAGTATTCTGAACATGAACATGTATTGGTTAAATGAATAAAAGAGTCACTGTAAATATAACTAATAATTCAAAATCGGGAATGACATATCAAAAGATAAAGAGTTTATCTAACTATAAAATGCAGGAGAAAATAACATGAGATAAAAGAGAAACAAGCTAATAATACCACCTGTAAAAGTCTTTAATCACATGGCATATGTCATTAGAAAGACTTATTTTTAAATCTTAAGACCTATTATATGGCATATCTCATTATGAAGTCTGCAAAAACCAAGCATAAGGTCGCCAAATGAAAGTTATGAAAGACCAAAACGACAATTCTAGACAGCTTCCTCAACTCAATTCTTACCGGTCCGAGGCATTTCCAACCGGTCTGCAAAACATTTCCTTACGTGCTGCGGTAGAATTCCAACCACTCCGCGCCCGTGAGAATTTCCTGCCCTACGCGCTGCCCTGCGTTCCTCGACAGAATTTCCTGCCCTACGCGCTGCCCTGCGTTCCTCGACAGAATTTCCTTTCGCGCTATGGCAGAATTCTAACCGTACCACGGCACAGCCCCCTGTCCCCCACGCTCATACAGTGGACGATCCCAAGTGGTCACTCATGTTGAATGTGAACTGCGAAAATATAAACTTTCAAGGATAATGTCCTTCGCTAAAAGTATCGGGGACCTTTTTCATAACGGTAACATTACGATTACGCGTTTCATGGTACGCTACCATGGTGTTACGTGACGGCGTCGCCGTGTGTCATAGGCATTGGCTGTTGCAACAACCGTGACAGCAATAAAACTGGCTTTATTAAAGTTCAAGAGACCTCAAACCTGACACTGTCAGTACTACAGACTATAGTATATATATCATATGAGTAGGCGGTGTGCCTTCTGGAGAAAGGGCCAGGTACCACAGGACTTGAAGGATGCCTCCATAATCCATCTGTACAAGCGTAAAGGTAATCGAGCACAGTGTGACAACCACCAAGGTATATCTCTACTGTCAATTGCAGGAAAGATTCTGGCCAGGACCATCTTGAACAGACTGACCAGTGCAGTAGCCGAAAGAGTCCACCCGGAATCCCAGTGTGGTTTTTGCAGTGGGCGTGGTACTGCTGACATGATATTCGCCTACAGACAGTTGCAGGAAAAGTGCGCAGAACAAAACAGACCGTTGTACACAGTATTTATAGATCTTACGAAAGCGTTTGACACTGTCAGTAGAGATGGACTATGGAAGCTACTTCGGAAAACAGGTTGCCCAGAAAAACTTGTCGCTGTCATTCAGTCACTCCATGATGGAATGAAAGGCAGAGTGTTCGACAATGGCAAGTTCTCTGAACCGTTCGACATAACAAATGGAACCAAACAAGGTTGTGTGTTAGCGCCTACACTGTTTGGCATAGTGTTTGCTCTCATGTTGGAGTATGCCTTCCAAGATTTGGACCTCGGCATTAACTTGCAAGTAAGATACAGTGGTGGTGTATTCAACCTAAGGCGTTTCTCAGCCAGGACCAAGGTAATAGAAATGTTAATACGTGACCTACTGTTTGCTGATGACTGTGCTCTCTCTGCCCACGGACTAAATGACATTCAAACTTTGGTCGACAGGTTCTCAACAGCAGCTGAGAAGTTTGGACTTACAGTAAGCATAAAGAAAACCGAGGTTATGTATCAACCTTCTCCACGTGACACCCACTATGACCCCATAGTTACCATCGGAGGTGAGGTCCTAGCCTCAGTGAAGAACTTCTGTTATCTGGGTAGTGTAATGTCTCACACTGGCTCTCTCGACGACGAGATTACAAACCGCATATCCAAAGCCAGTGTAGCCTTTGGACGTTTGACACACCGGCTATGGAAGAGCCACGACATAAAGCTGGCCACAAAGATAAGTGTTTACAGAGCTGTAGTTTTAACATCTCTCTTGTACGGCTGTGAATCTTGGACACCATACAGGAAACACATTCGCCGGCTGGAGTCTTTCCATATGCGCTGCCTTCGCAGAATCTGCAACATCAGGTGGCAAGACCGTGTGCCAAACACCACTGTGTTAGAGACTTGTAACTTATCCAGTATTGAAGCAGCTCTGTTAAGGGCAAACCTGCGCTGGGCGGGCCATCTTGTGCGTATGAACAACTCACGTATTCCAAAGTCCCTCTTTTATGGGCAGCTCAGGGAAGGCAGTCGTCGTGTAGGACGCCCATGTCTTCGATTTAAAGACTACCTCAAAGGCAACTTGAAAAAATGTGACATAAATCCTTCTACGTGGGAAACAGACTCATGCAACAGAACGCCCCCTAGCGCCTGCATACTGTCCTGGTAGCCTGCTTTGCCTTTCTAGTAGCTCTCTTGTCCTTTGCGTGGGCAACACGCCTCTCCTCGAAAGTCCTGACTGCCGTGTAGCATTGTTGTCTCCAAGACGTTCTGTTGCATGAGTCTGTTTCCCACGTAGAAGGATTTATGTCACATTTTTTCAAGTTGCCTTTGAGGTAGTCTTTAAATCGAAGACATGGGCGTCCTACACGACGACTGCCTTCCCTGAGCTGCCCATAAAAGAGGGACTTTGGAATACGTGAGTTGTTCATACGCACAAGATGGCCCGCCCAGCTAGATTTCTAGCGAGGTCAACGCCCACTATATCGTCCTTTCCAATGCAAAGTAGCCATTTAACGTTGATCTACTGACACGGGAGGGGCAGAAAGGAATATCAAACGCCCATTGTCCGTCGATTGTAGTTGATATTGACAATCAGGGCTTGCTTTTAGTTTGCACGCACATGTTTTTAGAGATGGTGATAGTCAGAACGAAGCACTGAAAAAGTTTTCAACATCGACACGACCTGACTGGCTGTTCACATTCACAACACGAGTGACCCTTGACCCACCTGGGATCGTCCACTGTATGAGCGTGGGGGACAGGGGGCTGTGCCGTGGTACGGTTAGAATTCTGCCGTAGCGCGAAAGGAGGAACGCAGGGCAGCGCGTAGGGCAGGAAATTCTGTCGAGGAACGCAGGGCAGCGCGTAGGGCAGGAAATTCTGTCGAGGAACGCAGGGCAGTGCGTAGGGCAGGAAATTCTGTCGAGGAACGCAGGGCAGCGCGTAGGGCAGGAAATTCTGTCGAGGAACGCAAGGCAGCGCGTAGGGTAGGAAATTCTCACGCAGCACGTAAGGAAATGTATCGCGGACAGGTTAGAATTCTACCGCGGCATGTAGAGAAATGTATCGCGGACCGGTTGGAAATGCCTTGGACCGGTTGAAATCATGCCTCGGACCGGTAAGAATTGAGTTGAGGAAGCTGTCTAGAATTGTCATTTTGGTCTTTCATAGAAAGTAGAGGAAAAATTGTTTTTCCTCAAATTTTGTGTGGTGGTAGTACCTTGGCCCAATCTTACAAAAATGGGAAAGTTTTAGGTCTGCGGTCACCGGTTGCCATGGCAACGGCCAATTTTCAAAATGGCGTTTTTTCCCCCTAGCGAAGGCCTTAATCTAGTCTAAAATAGACCATGTTTGGACTCCTGTAGCTCCTACGAGTTCAAAGACATTTCATTGATTCTAACATATGTTATTACCCATATCCTAATAAGAACAATGATATAAAGTTTACTTTTATTACTTTATTTATTAAAGCCTTATTATTACCATTTTCAGCGATCAATAGCTCCTTCCCAGTAGATGAATTTGGTTAGCTACTTTTTGTCATTTTGCTTGTTTTTTTTACAGACATTGGCTCCTTTAAAGTAATTTTTACATTAACTTTTAGTCAAAACATGATTATACTTACAGGTCTTAGCCAGGCAGTGCTGGTTTGTCTGTAGTTCTGTGTAAGAAAGTGTAGGACAGAAAAAGAAGGTATAACTTTTCATAGAATTTCTGTTAAAGTGACAGGTAACAACTATATAATGTTGACAACACAACTTGTCAGATGGTCCCTGTCAGCAATTTCTTTCTGTCAAATTTAAGTACATAGTACACAGCAGTATTCTAGAAGTGCTGATATGCATGTTTTGTATATTCTAAATATCAACATACATGTAGTAAACTATGCATTCAAATGATCAGTGGTAATGCTTTACAAATAGACATATTTTGAAATCTACCTGTATTTAAGGCCACACAAATTTAATTGTTTATCACATTCAACAAAGTAATGCTGAACTGAGAAATCAGTATATGGGAAAGCCTGTACCTAATTTGGTACATTCATGGTCAGTTTGGGAAAGTGAATCTGGTTAGGTTCAAGTTTTACTCCCATTTTTATTCTTGTCTTCCTAAAGATGTACACCCAAGAACCAAGGAAATAAATTGGTGTGGTCTAATGTACAAGTTCTTTAAGACTGCCTTGAATGCATGAACATTATGCAAAATCACACACTTTTCTATGCGGTTATTTCAATGACAACATGATTGTACTCAATCTAACCTCAGAACAGCTCCCAGTCAAGGCATTACATATACAAATGATGGAGAGGTTCTGCCTGCGGTTCAGCCAGGTTACAGCCACCTTGTTGTCAGTAGCCCACACTACTGAGGAAAAGTAGTAGTCTCTCCTGCAAAATGTACAGTACAACATGGATTAACTTTCAGATATTACTCATCTCTCAGGTATATGCTCTGAGTAAATGGAACTGAAAGATGTTTCGGAGCAGGAGTACATGAGTCTAAACTACATGCACTTTGTTAGCGATGGTCTGCTGCTTATTATCATTTAGCCAGAAGCAAATGACCAATCAGGAGCCTACATTTGATATTGATTATGAGGCTGTGGTATCATTGGCCAGCTAAGGTTATAGGGATTTTATGCATGTACATTTGTATAATATCTGTTAGGAATATTTGGGGAGAAGATGCTTGGTTCACTTGTTGATTAACTGCACTAAAACGTAGTTGTAGTTGTTGTTGTGACTGTAGTTGTGACTTACTGAGCCTTGATATCAGCTGGAGGTTCCAGGTTGAGGACCCTGCTGGGGTTCCTAGTGTTGATGACAGAAATCTTCACTGTCGGGTTGGTAGAACCAGGCTGAGGAGAAGCAACATGGAATCCATAAGAACCACATTCATCCAGCTACGTCATACCTTTCTTTAGAACTACAAAACTATCACTTTTTATGTTGTATGCAAGAAAGACACTGAGTATTCTACAGGTGGCCATTACATCTCAGCCCTTCTTGTCAATCAATTTATCTTAACTTAAATCAATATCATCTCTAAATTGTGTTAGCCCACAGCTACTTCCCCTCAGCCAATTTTTGTGGTTATATCCACATAGTGTGGGATATCAGAAAAGTGTGAGTGCTATCTGTGCGAGCACGTCACCAGAACGTACTACGCCTGCGCGAAATGCTGCTATGTAATGTGCATAGGGCTATTGAAAAACGTACCATATAAGGTCGTGTTCGCATATATAAGGATAATATCCCGTCTGAATTTCCAACTATTGTTTCGAAAAAGATATCTTATGCAACGGGAAAAATTAGGATGCAATGTTTAACGTTGGGTAACATAAATTCGCGGGGTACTTAAATTCATGATTTTTCGAAAACGGGGTATTTAGGGATATGTGCTAGATGCAACATAAGTAAAACCACTAGAAATGCAAACCTGACAGACTAACGTATTCAGAACACTGGCTGAAAAGCTTCGATAAGCATGCATTAGAAGGCGACGAGGTCAAAAACTCTCCGTCCCTTATTGGAACAGTCTGAGGGCTTCGTGGGAGAATTACACAACATGGTTGTTCGCTGGTTTATAAGACAAATGTCACATCCGCTTCCTGCTAAACACAATTATTTACAAGACAACTTATTACAATCTCTTTTGCTAACCTGCAACTGGATTCTAAGTGTGATCAATCATCAAAACTCCTCTCTGTTGCTACAACCTACGGCACGTGTATTTTCCCGCCGCCATATTGTTAACCAGAATCCTGTTGTCAAGCAGACAACAAAGGTTTGTGAGGAACACTTTTTTGTCTAAATGTTGCGTGTGATAGTGGACTGAGGAAGATATTTTCCTCAAAGTTTGCTCCTAACACAACAAGGAACACATGGACATAGTAGTATTACCATTGCTACGGCATCCAGCTAACTTGCCATGAATAATGTAACGTTACACGTTGCCATGACAATGGGCCGACTTTGAGTGAAGTTCTACCGACTCAACACACCGGTTGTTCCCGAACTGGCCTGATGTGTGCGGTACGGCCGTTTTTTCGTGTATTTTTTTTACTTGGACACGTCTATATCCATAGCACTCTCCTCAAGCCAAGGATGGAACGAATAGCTACTGTATAAATTGAAATTAGCGGTAAGATATTCAAGACGAATCTTCTCTCCCGAAATAATGTTCACACCTGTCCGACAACACCGTCACTGTGTGTGCAGCGGACGGTAGTTTCAAGTTGAAATATTATGGTGTCAGCACGACTAGAGACAAAATCTACCATATATGTGATTAGTGCAAAGATAGTACATAATACTGACAGAATAATAGAAAAAAAGGACGGTTTATTGTTCTGCTAGATTGATTGCAGTCAACCATTATCGGAAAAATGGCGAATTCATGTTACCCAACGTTACCAAACATCCAACAGAAACTTGGGTTTTCTGTTATTTTCTGTTGGATGTTTGGTAAACGTTGCATCATAATTATTCCCGTTGCATAAAATATCTTTTTCGAAACAATATTTGAAAACTATAGACGGGATATTATCTTTATATATGCGAACACGAAGCCTATGGTACGTTTTTCTGAAGCCCTAAAAAGTATGCAAATTACATAGAAGTGTTTCACACAGGCGCCGCGTATGTTCTGGTGACGTGCTATCTGTGGGTGATATAATTCCCCCCCCAAAACAGTGAGTGATATAAACATGTGACCTATTCTGACCAATCCCTGCCCTGATTTCTAATTACCCAGGGATTTGGGACTCTGAGCTAGTCCTAATGTCTGTGCTGGCCTTGCAGCTGTTTCTCTTTTGTCAGCATGTCCAGCAAAAAGAAAAATTTCTGGACTTTCAAGACAAAATAAAGTAACATTTAGTACAGCTGATGAACTAGAGTCGAAAAGCTTTGGGGAAGAATGTTATTGGCTAAGTTAGATAGATGATGGTATTGGCCTCGATATCTGGATATAACAACAGTCCCGCCACCTTGGGGTCTCTATAGTCTCCACTCGGGCTAGCTTCGCCCTCGGGGAGACTAGAAACCCCTCATGATCAGTGGGCGGGACTGTTGTTATATCCAGATATCTTGGCCACACCCATCAGCTATCTCTTACATATACATCACAATATTGTAGTCTGCTCAGTAACATGTACCCTTCTTAAACCAGGCTTTAGATACTGAGGTTTTTACTGTAACAATTCACATGAAAACAGATATCATTGTTTATATAACGGGGGGTGCCCAAACATATGACGTTTTTTTTACGCCCTCGAACTCACAGCGATCCATTGCTGGTTGCCAGAGAATGGTCATGTTTTAATGAATGAATTTTGAACACATTCATCTAAAGAACATACATGGACAAGAAATGTATTCATACTGTTCAGGGGCCATTCACGCTCCGCGTTACAAGAGGAAAACGCTGTGAGACGTTTTCACGAATGTACCTTCTGATTTAGTGCTGCGCCAGATAGTGTGCCTAACTTATTACGCTTTGGTAATTTTGCTCTCTTCGGAAGTTGGTGATGAAGTTAGGGAAATGTAAATAAGGCTAAATGAAGTCTGCTATATTCTAGCTTTCTTTTGACCCGAAAATTTTGCCTGTGTGCACTTCTAATGTCATGTGAGAAGGGCTATATCTAGCGCATCCCAGCTCATGTTTTCACGGGAAATAGGCTACTACGCACTTTGCACGCGGCCCGACGTACGTCTTGCATGCGACCCGACTTACAAAATCATTACGAAAAAACGACACCGCTTACATCAACAATACTCCGTCTACTTATTGGGAAATATCTTCGCCATCTCTGTATTCAGTTTCCTTTTCATAGACGGCACCAATTACATGTTAGAGCGTTACAAAGCTGTGCGTTGAATCGTTCCGCCACCATCGCGGCCCAAAAAAATGGCGGAAAAACAATGTCGCCAGACGGCAGCGATGTTTACGTTGTTTTCTTTGGTTGGTTTTCTTCTCAACAAACACTTAAAGGCCCAATTTTTTAGTGTTTTATGAAGTTATATTTCTTATGTGTATGATAGTTGTGTATCTACTTGGCACAGGTCATATATTTAGGTGCCGGGCCATCTAGCTACGCAGTGACTCTCTACTCAGCGTTGCCATCATTATTGTCAAAATACTATTCTCGACAAAACAACACATATGTTTTGAATGCAAATAACAATTATGTGCATGAACTTTGTTTATTTACCTTCCTTATGAGCATAGTCAGTGGACACAAACACGGTGTACTTATGCATAATAAGATCACTAAAAAATCTGTCACATGTTAGGGCGCGTCATAAATTAGGGCAACCCCCGTTATATGTGCTGCTTAATCTTTATCTGTGTCACAATTCATAAATGATTAGTAACGGTTATTGGTAAAGGGGTGAAGTTTGCCATCAATAATTACCTAATGTTGCTTCTGCAGTACACTTTATATTTCTGAACTTGAATCCACATGGCTAATGTACACGTTTAAGTTCTATGCTGTACCAGAAAGATATCAGTACCTTGGGATACTTGATTTTGCGGATGGCATAGTAGCTGCCTTCAACACTGTAGTCTGGGATAGCCACGTCTTGTACAGCGGAGTCATTAAAAGTCGCAAAACAGATGTGTGTACCGTTTGGTGAAAACCACATGGCCTCATGGGACTGAAGAATCTCCTCTGTGAAAAAGTTGTTATTGCTTATTGTGCATTCATTTCATCAGGAGAAACAAATCACTTACTAACTACAGTGTTTTTCAATGGGCCCTGGATGGACATATCCTATAGACATAGCTATCAAAAGAAAATCAACAATGAAAAATGAAACCAATGATTCAAGAAACTAGAGTTCCACAACCTCATATCTTTGCCAACTAGTGGTACCCTTTCGAGTGACATATCATGTTTCTCATTGATTATTCAAATAAGGACCTCATTTGCATAACGTATATCAGTTGATCAATTTCTCTACCCAAATAACACAGGTTGTTCAAAGCATTAAAATCTTATCTAAGTAAAGAAGGCTATTGTAGCGATCTTTTAAACAAAATTGGCCCCTACAGTTAAAAAAAAGCTGCTAGGGGGCCCAGACCTGCACAACTTACTTTCCCTCCAAAGAGGTATCTAACGTTGCGCTACCAATTATTGTCCAATTTAGTCAAAACGTCATGTATCTTAAAACCGCGCTGACAGAGCCAAATATTTAACCCATGGGAAGAAATATCAGCTCTTCTATAAAGAGAAAGGCATGGTCTGTAAAGGCCCCCTCTCATTGGGCTGCGGCATTGTGGCGGTAGCGTGCGGTAGCTTGGAAATGGGTACCTCCGCAGTGCCGTGCACAGACCTCGACGTACCGTCCTAGTGACGTCTCAGTGCCGTACCAGTGCCGGTCCACACCGCCAGCGTGCCGGTTGAAATGGCGATTTTTTTCAAATTTTGAAAAAAAACGCAAGTGGCAAAGTGCCGCGCGCTCGCCGGGAGCTTGCCGGGAGCTCACCGCGCGCGCTATTGTATAAAAAGTGATATGTCAGTTTCAAGGTTATACGTATATTCTATAACATGTTACTTTTGTTGCACCAAGTGTAATAAGTGAAAATCCTTTTATCATTTGAAATCAGTTTTTGATGCATTTTTATTGATTTTGCATTGTATTTTGATCCATTAACAGCTAGCACTGCGATTTCTGATTAATTAAAATCACTACCATCAAAATACAATCGGCCCATTTCCCTAGCTATTGATCTGTTTAAGAGTTTGGTTAAACCTATTTTGCTACATTGTAGTGAGGTTGATGATTGTAGCTGTAGAACTTCTGATATTTTCATTGGGATATTGTTTTATCCCACTTAAAATTAGATCATTGTACATTTATTCCAGTACGGAAGTTGGTAGACTAGTCGCTCAGGGAAGGAATCAGACCACTCGTCTACATGCACTCGCCCCGCTCTTGTGCCATTCAAGAAATACAGTACAGTGATAAACTGAACTTGATATACCAGTCAGGCACTGTATCGCAAATTCTACTCAATGTTTCGCCGTAAGGGGTGAATTGGAGGAATTCCTATTGATCGTTGATAGTCAAACACAGTTGATTAGATACTCTCGCTAATATTAAATAATTTACCTACTAACAGGATTATTTAAAAAAACATACGACACTTCATCATTCGAAGAAGAAAATGACTGTCAATACCAACCGTTTTGGATATACATTTAAAGAAAGTGTGAAACGTTTCTCCCTGGCTGAAGGGAACCACTTAGAAATATCAGTGAACTCCACACATTTTATAAAATCAAAAATCACTTTGGCAGGGAAGACTTTATCACATCAATTCATAATAAACCGTTTGTAAGAAGTAACTGCACTGAGAATCAGCGCACGATGTCTAGAAGTTGGAAAGGATCGACACCACAACACACCAGGCACTCACAGATTGTATCCCACATGTAACGAAAATATTGAAGATAAATTGCAATTTGTGATGGCCATGGCCTGTCTCACTTATGGCAAAGAGAGAGATGCGCTGCAAAGTATTACTACTAAGACTAACTTCACCATATCTGGTACACAGAATGATGTATTGTTGTCATGTCCAACTCTTATACCACCTACATAGGTCAATTTCATTATACTTCATCCTAAAAGCGAGGGAAAAAATAATCCATACATGGCTTTAGTGTAATTCATACACTGTTATCGATAATGTTTTGTACTTATGATTGTAGGATAGGTTAGCCTTGCAGTATTGTTGATTTAGTGCCATATATTGTACCATATACGATTGTCGAACAACAAAGTTCATTCAATAACTTGCTCATCTGGGCTTCAAACGCAAATGCGCCGCACGTCAGTGAGAGTGCAAATGAAAATGGGTGAAAGAAACGCGACGGTGCGGTAAAAATCTGCCGTGGCAGTGCCGCCGCAGTGCCGGAGCCCAATGAGAGGGGGCCTTAAGCTATTCTCCGCATGTTTAAGGTATTGTCTAAGGGTGGCTGAGGAATTTTAGGATGTTTTTGAAAAAACCCTTTCTTAAGCTTTATAAACCTTCCTCAACCTTAATTTTTTTCAGGTAGTACCTTATAGCAAGGTGATAATTTATGCAAATTAGTATGATGTCATGATTACGTCATCAAGATTTATAAGGCCACGCCCCTTCTTTAGAAAAAACGCTCTCCTTGGCTTATGCTTTGATGTTCATGAATATAACTTTGCAGGAATGTACATGATAGTAATACTTAAAGAATGACGCGTGGCTACGCGAATATTTTGAAATATAGATTTTTGGCGAAAATCTATTGTAGCTTTGTAGCTTTTTGCAAATGACTCAAACATTTAGTAATTCATGCATGGTGGTGTTCACCTTCAACTTAATTACAAATGTCACAAGTATAAAATTCTCCTCATTTATCATTGAGCAGTTTTGCCATGTTTGTATTAATTATGCATACACCTGCCATGAGTTACAATTGTTTACATCTCTGCCTAAGCTACCTGCACGCCTAAAATGATAGAAATCCTTCTTTCCTTCCTTCAGTTATCCGCTTTGGAATATTTTGACAAAAACGTCCCATTCCCGAATCAGATATTATGGGGCCCAAACCTGCCCGACTCTGTCCTGACATCAACAGCAATCTGCCACCCAAATGTCAAGGCTATAGCATATCTAGGACAAGAGATACATTGAAAAAACTGCTTTCTAATTGATACAATTTTCTCATTTAATTATGCAAACGTCCTCCTACATGTATTTTCCATTTCCTACATGTTTGTCTAAGCTACCTACAAACAAAAAATCATGAAAGTGTGCTTTTCCCTTCTTGAGTTATCCTCTTTGGAATATTTTGACAAAAACGCACCTGCAATTCTTAACTGGCTGTTAGGGGGCCCAAATTTATGTCACTTCTTTTCGAGCACAAGAGCTACCGACCAAAAATCGTGAAGATCGCATGTCCAGAACTGAAGATATCAAACCCAGAAGTCCAACTGGGAAACCCAGAAGTACCTAGGAAAGTCACCAGGAGGCCCAAAATTTAATCATTTTCAGCTTTTGTCACAACCTACCTACACACCAAATATAAAACCAATCCATCCAGCTGTTCTTGAGTTATCTTGTTTACAGACAGACAGACAGACAGACACACAGACAAACACTGCTGAAAATACATTAACCTCCATGACACATTTCATTGAGGTAAAAATTATGATATAAAACACAATGAAATGAAATAAGGATGGAATTTGCATGTCAATGTTTGGTTACCAAAGTTGAAGTCCTTCCCACACTTCATGGTATATACAACAATGCCCATCTTTTTTTTTCTATGGTCCTTGGGCAACACAGATGTGCATGCACAGATAATAATACTACAGCTAGGAAACTGGTAGCACTGTCTGTTAAACTCATCATGGTATAATCAATGAGTGCTATAAGCAGAGAACATGTCTTTGTATTGACTGCTACGAATAGTTACAAGACGATCCACATCTTTCTATTTCCATTAAATACAGTCATGTTCCAGCAACATTTGTCATTGCGTAAGTTGTGGATAGAATTCTAACCATCTGCCCTCACCTTCATACACCCAGTCTGGAATTCCATTGAATACAACTCCCTCCTGCCCATCATTTGTCAGCTGCACAGGTTCTGTAGCGTATGTGTTCTTGTAAAAGATGTTGTTTTTGTACACAAATGCCTGTAAAACAATACAAGTTTTAAACTAGAATTCCATGACTCCATACATTTGCCAAATGATATTTACCTTAAGTTTACAAATGATGTATTATAACGGTTTCTCATTGATTATGCAAATAAGGTCCACATTTGCATAGTGGTATATCATATCATATATCATACCAAATAGTGAGTGAGTATGAGTTGATTATCTTGTCTACCAAAATGATACAAGTTGGTTATTAAGTCCTACATGTATCTTAGCAAAGGTTATTCTAGTATTTTCTTATCCAATGACTCCCTGATTTGCATACTTTGTTTTGATAATACTCGTAGTCAACTTCTGGATCAACTAACTTCCAAATTTACCACCATGGGATTATAGCATTTTCTCAATTATTATGCAAATTGTGTCCTCATTTGCATAATAGCTGTATCAATTGACAATCCTCTCTTTCTCAGTTACATATGTCATGTTTTTGAAAGCCCTATCATGAAAAGCAGTGGCCCATGGCCATTTGTTGTAAAAAATACCAGCTTTGGTCACATTGTACAACAGCTTAAAAATAAATCTATTTACTTCACTTTCACCACAAAACAAGGCTCATAAGAGTGTTCTTGTACATAGTTTGAAATCACATGTATTGTACATTGCAATAGAATTATACATTTTCCTCATCAATTATGTAAATTAGGCCCTGAAAAGGCCACTGCTGTTCCAAACAGGCTGCTAGGTGGCCTAAACTTATTCATATATGACAAAACTTTATGCTTGGGACCATATGTTTGACAATACTTGGGGACTGTGTTGGGGACCACATTGGAAGCAGTGACACCTACATGTAGCCTGCAGTGTGGAAAAGTCGCAGTGGGTATTATGGGAAAAGGTGATAGATGATCCCAGAAACTTGAAAGCTGTGATTGTATGTCTTGGTTGTGATTGAAAAACCTTGTTATCCATTGACCTTCATTTCCCCAACACCTACACACCTACCAAATATCATGAAGATGGCTTCACTGGTTCTCGAGTTATGCTGTTAACATCCACAACCACACCACCATAGCAAAGCCAAAAACATAACCTTCTGGCGAAGATAAAAATCACAAAGTGGCATGTTCGGAATCATGTGCACACCTTTATCTGATCGATGATTTGTAATTGCCTTTTTTCTGTTTCGCTACCTAAGGCTAAGTATTTTTATATTTGTGAATTAAGACACTTCCATTCACTGTTAAAGCAATACATGTAAGTACAGCTACATGTATTTAGAGAACACAAAAGGGAGTTTGTGAAAGCTGCTGCTTTAGTGCATTTGAGTTGTTTGCATCTCCATATTATCAATAATGCGTATTAACCAAACTGAATTGAAACAATATGCAAGCCTAGGGCATATGACTATTTACAATCTGATGGTCTCTGGGTCCAAATATGGCCAGTTGAAGAGTGGCCTCCCTCATGGAAGAGTCAGGCTTGAGTTCCACTGATGCTCTCCTGTATAGGAAACATAGGACTGTCACATTGGTCCTTAATTACCTTAGTTCCTCCCACAACATTGGAGAAACATATCAAAATCAAATATTTTTCTTCAATTGAGACGCACACAACCATACTGTCTTTCAACAGTATACTTCATGTTGTCAAGAATACTTTCTTTCTCATTGATACAGGTCCTGGAATAGTAAGATATGGTTTCATCTTTAAAGATACATATACCACACAGACTTTTCAGATCTTATACATTCTTATTACAATAGTTTTCATACATTTTTATGTACCATCATGTTAAAAGAATATGTCATATTTAGAAGAATCAAATACAGTACTAGCAAATTAAATTTATGAGAGGCATTATAGTGCAATCAATGCCATCTAAATCACAAGATTCATGTAAATTACAAGACTAAAACTTACTTTGTGTTGACATTGAAAATTGAGTACTTTGCTGCAAAAGAGTGTCTGTATCGCTGTAAGAGATAGTTACGGAGAAAGAAATTGATAACATGTCAGTAAACTTTTTTATGCTATACATACATACATGCTTCACTGTCTCTCTACCAAACTTTGAATATGCAGTACTAAAGTGAATAGACAGGGGGCATGGCTAAAAGAGAAACAGCACCTACCTATTAATCACAATAAGTGTGGCAATTAAAAATTATTGCCATAGCGAAGGTGTCTAGGTTGATTTTACTTCACTGTAAGGAAAGTACCAACGTAGCACTCTTAGTTCTGCCATTATATTTGTTCAAAACGCACTTAGAGATCAGAAAGGCGTCTGCCAAGCAGATATCGAAAGGCCGGGGCACACTCCCTGTGTAGTGTTGTTTCTCTGCTATTTTTTTAATTGGGTGGAGGGAGAATCTAGGCCAGAAGTTTAGAAACCCCTCCACGTAAAGCGTTCAGTGTAGACTGCCCAAGAGGTAACTATAGTAAGTTCTTTATCGTTCCATTAAAAAACTTCTATGTATGCTTGGTGGGAGGCATGATGATGATGTTCAGCATGTTCTTGTGATAATAGATCAACTGGGGTACGTTGAAAACCCTTTTCAAAGCTAGAATACTAGATTCGGTGTCCTGAGAACTCCCTGACACACTCCCATGTGTATACGAAATCGTACCACGTATACTAAGTAGGTCATCTGTCATCAACCTGCGTGCCAGGATGCCAGACCGTCCTAACGAGGGATAGAGTGACAGGCGGGCATCCACAGAGTTTTGGGAAAGGATTGCAGAAATTCCTGTGCAATTCTGGGAATTCTTGAAAATCGGGCATAAAATATACTATTAAGCTTGCTCCTGAAGCTTCGCTAAAAACCCCATGATGTCATACTTACATATACTAGGCTTTTAAGTGATAACAATGATCATTGTAGATTTCTTGCATCTCTGTGTGATATCAGCTATTGTTAAACTTGTAATACTGGAAGAGATTAAGTAAGGTTGATCTTTCTTGACTTTCTCAATTAAATTAGCAATTTGGATTCTGCAGTATAAGTGGCAGCTTGTATGATGTGGCACTATTTGACAGCTAAGGACTTTTTGAGACCATTTTTGACAATTTTACATGTTGAACATTGTCAGTTACAAAGGCTTGACTCATTTTCAGCCCAAGTTCATGAGCACCAGATAAAAATTACATGCAGGCCCAACATAGATTGGTCAATCCAACAATAATGGTATATCTAAAAAAGAATAATACTGATGAAAAGATCCTGCTTTATTTCATAACTGAACAAAGGGTCGTCAAATTTTGCATACTCCAATACCATCTAATCAACAAACATCCATCAATACTACTCAAAGAAGGTAAAACAAACTTGAATTTTCTTAAAATTGAATTTTCAGTTTCTTTGAAATGTTGAGAGAAAATTGAGAGAGCTAAGCTAACCTTGTTGACATTGTAGATCAGCAGTGCGTACTGCAGGTCAGCTGAGATTCTGTATCGAGAGGCATCAATGTCACTCTGCCGACAGAACAAACAAAATGAAAGTCAAACTTCACAGCAAATATCTCCATAAAGAGCAATAAATATTTTATTATTACCAACCAACATACCTGAGTGTAACTTTTAACAAATGTCGGGCGACTCTGACCATTACCAACTCGGCCCAGTCAACTTGGGGGGAGGGACCAGTTGATGGACATGCGCAAAAGCCCAGTTTGCATGTCCATGTTCCTTTTTTTGTTATCATTTTTTAGAATTTTTTCCCGGTGAAATCAGTTTTCAGGCAGGGAGACCAGACCTGTGTTTACTTTTCAAATCCAGAAAGAAATTGTGACCTTTCTACTACCAGACCAGTGTTTCCATGCTGCAGGTTCAAAGGTCAGTGTTTGTTTACGTTCAAACAGCTCTAGTGCTTTAAAAGGCAGGAGTCGAACCCCGGCTTTTTCCAAAAACGGCAACTAGACATGTTTAGCTGTCCAGTGGATGGAAGTTTTGGGACATTGAAATACTGGTAAGTGTACTTTGAAGCCTGTATTGTTCCTTGTTTTGTACATAATCTTAAGGACGTTTGTTCAGCTACTCCTTCCCCTCGGGCCAACACCCTGGTCAACTCGGTCCTAACAAACCCCTGGTCAACTTGGCCCAACGCTCCTGTCTTGGTCAAACTATTTCCCTTAGGCTATATAGTACACAAGGATAATTCGGGAACTCCATGACTGTCACTCTCATATGTACACTGATGAATTTTGTAGCCGATGCGTGGGTGGATCGCGCCAAATCATGTTGATAGCCGTGTGGTTTGGGGGCTTAAAAAGTACAAAGTTGTCATTGACAGTTCAACGCTGTCTGAGAAGGAAATACAGTCTCTATTGAGAAATAGGCGTTAGAAGTTTTTGCTATTTTTTCTGCGTATTCTTCCAGTCCAACATCCTGGTCCGACTTGACGGGTGTTGGGCCGGCTTTAATTGCTACTGACTATGATGTTATTATTCCTTATGCAATGCAAATCATGACACTCCGGCTTTCTTTAGATGTACAGACTACAAAGTGTAGTCTAAGAGGACTTGAACAAAACTATTAAGATATTCTGTACTTACAAAGGTGTCATTTTTAATAATGACAGTAGATGAGTTGTCTGTAGCCTTAAACTTGACAACAGCATCACTTCCATTCCTATAGACGAACTCATCTTCTGCAAAGAAATAGTAGTGGTACAAGGCTATAAGGTCTGGTGAAGTAGGCCAGCAAATATATGAATTAAGATGCACCATCGTATAGCCAAAATTGGATTGATTGACCAATCAGAAACCTGCATCAGTCTGAAATGGATTATGATGCCGTGATCATAACCATTAGCCAGCCAACAGCAGCAATTTATAAACCATCACGTTCTACATTGTACCTTCAAGTTGTGTCTTCTATCAATATAATGGCTTAGAATATACAGGATTAGGTGGACTTACAGGGTTAGGCAGCAGGAAGATGGCTATGATACATTTGTAGGGGTTAACAGCTTATGACTGAAGGATTGGAAAAAAACACTTATCTAAGAATATGTTGGCCAAGACAAAGGTTTAAAAGATGTGAGAGAAAATCTCACTTCAAGGCTCAAGTCATTTGAGAATCATGACATTGTGACATAGAAGAATGACAAAAGGTGTTGATATCCAAGCAGCTATAGTGTCACTTGGTTACATCACAATCAATCAAGACTACCAAGAATTTCAAACATAAAACTACGAACTTCAAGGTAAGGTTTGATGTCAGCTGATTTATCAAAAGTTAAACTTGTTCATGCAATCAAGAAAAGGATATATGCAGAGTCAAACCATGTCAAGACACTCCAAGTGTGAATCCAATAACTATAATGAGGGCCTGCATGCCCTTTTTCGTAAGGCGTAATCAGGCCTTTTTAGTCTTCGTAATCCGTAATCAGCCGTCCACAATCAACGTAATTCGTAATCGGTACATCAGCCGTGATGCGTAATTGGTCGTTTTCATTCTACGTTAAGCGTAGGCACTCAGCCGCAGTTACCTTTTTGCAACGTAAAACGTAAAGCTTAGGCTGATTTCCAGCAAAGTTTCCCTGCAAAGTTTCCCCTCAAAATGCAGGAAGTAGCATTTTAGGGGGTGAAGATTTAAAAATTTTCCCAAAACAAGCCCCCGGACCCACCTAAAGTTGTCGCCCCTGGCCAGGACGAAAAATATTTTCTTAGGCCATTGCCCCCCAGATATCAAGCTGAAACCATTGTGTATTTGTCAATTATAGAGATGCTATAAAACAGCTTAGTCTATCGCCAATTTTGTCCCTCAAAATGCGCAAAATAGCGTTTCAGAGGGTAAAATTAAAGATTTCAAAATTTTCTCGGAGTGCGTGCGCTCAGAGCGACCTGAGGGACCCCTCGGATTGTACCTCTGGCAAAAAATGTGTCGGAAGGGCAAAAAATCTAGCTGAAACCCTTGTGTGGTCGTTTTTTTACTAAGAGTATGAGCGCAAAATTTGCCCCTCAAAATTCAGGAAAGTATTTCCCTGGAACCGCCTACAGCCGACGTCGCCGTGCCACCGATGAAATATAAGTCGAGAGGGCTCCATGAAACCCTTGCGTATATTTGGCACTCAAAATTAAGGGCATAGTGTTTTAGAGGGACAAGACTTTGACATTTTCCCTGGGGAGCATGTCTCCGGACGTCTTCGGTGCTCGACGTGGTCAACATACGGTCAGCAAATGATTTTGCCCCTCCCCTCCCAAACGAAATTTCCTGTCGCCGTCACAGCTACTCATTATTAGTTATACCGTTTAGTGTGGTTATAATCAGATTCATCGTCACCCCCAATCAACATGAAATCAATAGTTTTGAAGCAGAACTAGAAAGTTAAATCAAAATTGTTATGGTCAGTTGGGAAGCCTCATGATTTAACGTAATTCGTAATCAGCTCTCAGAATTTAACGTAATTCGTAATCGACGGCAAAATTTTTTCGTAATTCGTAATCACTACCCCCCCATGCAGGCCCTCTATAATTGCTACAAAGTGGAACTTATTCACTTACCACTGATCCACTTCAATGAGACACCTTGTGCCTTCCAAGAGTCGTCAAACAGGTCATCAAACGTAAACTTAGGATTCGTGTTTATGTGTGAATCTGGAATACAAACATTTCAGATAACATTCAGTAAAATACATCAAAATGGCCAGTCAGAAGTCCCCATTTCACATTCAATTTTGGTTATGGCTCCATAACTTCATACAAAAGATGAATAATTAACATCAAGTAGTCAGATGAGTGAGTGAGTGAGTGAGTGAGTGAGTGAGTGAGTGAGTGAGAATAGTATAGTATATAGAATAAGAATAATTCACATGTTCCACTGTGACAATTATGTACAATGCACCTAAGGAATGGAAGTGGGCAGGAATGTGTATGGACAGGAAAGCCACAGTAATATCCTCATGGATTGTTTGCTCTAAGGAATTCCAGATTGTCTCAATTGACATCAGGAATGGGAGTGGGCAGGAATGTGTATCAGCAGGAGAGCCTCAGGAATGTTTGCTCTAAGGAATTCCAGATTTTCTCAAAGGACCTTAGGAATGGGAGTGTGCAGGAATGTGTATCAACAAGGACATTATATAGGAAGGACTGAGCACGCAGTCAGTCCCACGCTGTGCGCTATTGCCAAACCCCGCGGCGATCTATTGTTTCCGCCCTTCGGCGGCGCTCCTCTGTTCTTGGCGGTTTGATTCTTGTCTTCGCGCCAAAACCCTACAAATGAGCCCGATCATGACGTCATGCGCTCCGGTGCTGGCCGAACTCGGCCTGAACCCACCAGAACTACAGGCAAGATGCCTGTAGTTTCCATGGATTTCCTTATTTGGGAAGCAAACATGACTTGCGCAGATGGCAGCAGCCTCTGGGGAAGGCACTGGCGGCCATTTTGATATGTGTTGGGGCGCTGTAGGACGGGTAAGGGGAAAACCCAGTATAGGTACCCGTACCCGTATACCTGTATAGGTATACCGGTATATCCCATTAGGGACCCCAACTATGTTCTCCTGCATTCTCCTATATTCTCCCGCTTTCTGCTATATTCTCTTGTGTTTTGCTATATTCTCCTGGTTTCTCCTGCATTTTTCTATATTCTCCCGCTTTCTCCTACATTCTCCTGCTTTCTCCTTTATTCTCCTGCACTCTCCTTTACTCTCCTTTATTCTCCTGGTTTCTCCTATATTCTCCTGCAATCTCCTCTATTCTCCTGGTTTATTCTCCTATGTTCTCCTGCTTTCTCCTATATTCTCCTGCATTCTCTTTTATTCTCCTGCATTCTCCTTTATTCTCCTGCAATCTCCTTTAGTCCCCTGGTTTCTCCTATATTCTCCTGCAATCTCCTTTATTCTCCTGGTTTCTCCTATATTCTCCTATGTTCTCCTGCTTTCTCCTATATTCTCCTGCATTCTCCTTTATTCTCCGGCAATCTCCTTTAGTCCCCTGGTTTCTCCTATATTCTCCTGCAATCTTCTTTACTCTCCTTTATTCTCCTGGTTTCTCCTATATTCTCCTATGTTCTCCTGCATTCTCCCGCTTTTTGCTATATTCTCCTGTGTTTTGCTATATTCTCCTGGTTTCTCCTGCATTTTTCTATATTCTCCCGCTTTCTCCTACATTCTCCTGCTTTCTCCTATATTCTCCTGCAATCTCCTTTACTCTTCTTTATTCTCCTGGTTTCTCCTATATTCTCCTGCAATCTCCTTTATTCTCCTGGTTTCTCCTTTATTCTCCTATGTTCTCCTGCTTTCTCCTTTATTCTCCTGCATTCTCCTTTATTCTCCTGCAATCTCCTTTAGTCCCCTGGTTTCTCCTATATTCTCCTATATTCTCCTGCAATCTCCTTTACTCCCCTTTATTCTCCTGGTTTCTCCTATATTCTCCTATGTTCTCCTGCTTTCTCCTATATTCTCCTGCATTCTCCTTTATTCTCCTGCAATCTCCTTTAGTCCCCTGGTTTCTCCTATATTCTCCTATATTCTCCTGCAATCTCCTTAACTCTCCTTTATTCTCCTGGTTTCTCCTATATTCTCCTATGTTCTCCTGCATTCTCCTATATTCTCCCGCTTTCTGCTATATTCTCCTGTGTTTTGCTATATTCTCCTGGTTTCTCCTGCATTTTCTATATTCTCCCGCTTTCTCCTACATTCTCCTGCTTTCTCCTATATTCTCCTGCATTCTCCTATATTCTCCAGTGCTTTCTCCTATATTCTCCTGCAATCTCCTTTATTCTCCTGGTTTCTCCAATATTTTCCTATGTTTTCCTGCTTTCTCGTATATTCTCCCGCTTTCTCCTATATTCTCCTGCATTCTCCTATTAATCTCCTGTATTCTTCTATATTCTCCCGCTTTCTCCTATATTCTCCTGCTTTCTCCTACATTCTCCTGCATTCTCCTATATTCTCCTACTTCCTCATATATTCTCCTGCAATCTCCTATATTCTCCTCCTTTCTCCTATATTCTCCTATGTTCTCCTGCATTCTCCTATATTCTCCAAGTTTCTCCTATATTCTCCTGCTTTTTGCTATATTCTCCTGGTTTCTCCTGTAGTCTTCCGCATTCTCCTATATTTTCCCGTTTACTCCTATATTCTCCTACATTTCTCCTATATTCTCCTGCTTTCTCCTATATTCTCCTTTATTCTCCTGGTTTCTCCAATATTCGTGTACCACTACCACACATGGAAAAATAGCTTCCTTTTTTTTACACGCGCACCTGTGGCAGCAATGGGTCATTTCACACCTATTTGTAAAACCTATTTTCACCCAATCTTACTCTTCTATGACCTAGGTGTGAATTTTCGTTTTCACCCAAAACATCTACATGGAAACAATGCCAAACCAGAGGTAGGCTCTGGAACTCAAATTGGCGCAATTCGGAGACACAAATTTCCCCACGCAGAGGCGCAATTCGCGGCGCGAATAGCGCCACCAGG
The DNA here is from genome assembly GCF_035083965.1 of Branchiostoma lanceolatum. NCBI lineage: Eukaryota > Metazoa > Chordata > Leptocardii > Amphioxiformes > Branchiostomatidae > Branchiostoma > Branchiostoma lanceolatum. The sequence continues at coordinate 17,541,876 of NC_089736.1, forward strand.
GGGCTAAACTCGAGATCTCGAATTCGTCCACGCGGAAGCGGCAGTTCGAAGCGTAATACAAAACCGGCACTGACATGGCACGAATAGCGCTTCCGGGGGGCTAAACTCGAGATCTCGAATTCGTCCACCTGGAAGCGGCAACGCAAAGCCCACAATGTACGTAACTGTATGTCCAACCAGCGGTGGCAGCGAGAGCGCATATTTACCAATACGAAACACGGACCCGAGTATCTTCTTGCGATTTAGCCATTCTGTTAACTTATAATGTATTGTATTCAGCAATCGTCGGTTTCTTAATTACCGTTATATCAATAACATTCTGTTTTATTAATGCTGTTACAGGACCTGGTTACGGGGCTAAAAAATGCCAAATGGCTACAAATGCGTGATAGTAGTGTGATAAGATGCATGAATGAGACAGTATGTGTTCTTAGTGTCAAGATAACTTTAAAAAATATACCACTGAAAGTACATACACAAGCACAAAAAAGCATCCTTTGTCTACTTATGAATTTACTGCAAATTATGTCTGACTCAGCATTCAGTATTTGATCGTTGATGCATTCAAATCAAAAATGGCTACCACACAAATATGATGCTATCCCAGCATTCTTTGCAGTTTGTAAGCAGACTATTTCCGAAAACACCCAAATGTTTACGAAACTGACAAATGTCATCAGGTAATATAAAGCGATTGAAGAAAAACGTTGTTAAAGGCATCCAGAGCATTTTATGAGGCTTGAAACTGGAATAAAGAAACCCCAATTTCTAGTCATTCCTACACACAGTAAGTTTCAATAACACTATACCATTACATATCGACATTTAAGGAGCAAAGATACGATGCCGTTGTGTGGTGAGAACTGATAGAAAATCCAAGCCCAAATAGACTGATCCTGACTGTCCATCCCAATTAGCGGTTCGACCAATGAGAGAGTGACTGCATGTCCGTCAAATATTTGAATTTTTATGTTTTAATTTTGCATTTCTACGTTTTGACGGAGGTGGGCGGGGCTATGGTATCGGTCTATTTACACTAGGCGCGTGAAACTAAAAGATCACCATTTAGCTTTTTTTTGTGCCGCTTTTGAGCACTTTCGATAAGAAATCCGCACGCAAATGTGGTAAACAGTGGCATTAAATGTCAATTTCATAAAGATTACAGCAACTAGAATATTTCCATTTTTCAAGCTTCATAAAATGCTCTGGGTGCCTTTAAAAAAACTCTTATGAATTAAGGACTAAACTCGTTTTTTCTGAATTGTCAATTATCTTACTTCATTTCTTGTCGTGTATTGCTATTGTATTTTTTGATGTTCTATATGCAGTTAGCAAGATATTGATGATTGTTAATTTTGAAACATGTTTGTCGTAAAAACTTGGATGTTTTCGGAAATAGTAGGCTCATACAAACTGCAATGATTGCTGGGATAGCATCATATTTTCATGGTCACAATTTTGCTTGAAATTTTTTGTGAAGGTCTACGTAGTTTCAGATTTATATATATATATATGTACGACTGGTTTATTTGCAACACACATACCATTGCAGCCTTTCAGCCTAGGGTAAGAGACATAATTCATTAAAATTCTTTCAATAATTGCACAATTCTTACAATAACACTACACTTCATAAAAAAACTACAATTCATTCAATAAGTCTAAGCTAAAAGGTAAGGTAGTATTTTCAAATCTAGACTGAGTTCTGCATCTGGACTAAGTGAAGTTGTCATTTGTCCTTAGATTTCTACAGTGAACACTTAATTCCCCGTTTCGGAGGAAGCCAACTAGAGAAGGTGGGGGATTTATAGATCTCTGGAGATAGACAGTGCAAATTTCATACAAAGATTACGCCGTCTCAGGTACTGGGAGTAAGTGACAGCTGTTCTAAAGTGCCCTATCATAGCTAACATAGTAACCAGGTCCTGTAACAACAAATTAAACAGAATGTTATTGATATAAAAGACTATAAACAAAGCAACTAGAATTATTACCCATCCATGGTCATACATGATAAATTAACCTAATTCGTATTACGATTCGCTGACTACAATATATTATAAGTTAAACATTAACAGAATGGCTAAATCGCAAGAAGATACTGGTCCGCGTTGGATGTCGGACAACTCGGCCCATTACCAACTCGGCCCAGTCAACTTGGCCCATCTCCCTAGTCAACTCGGCCCATCTCCCAAGTCACCTCGGCCCCAAAACCTCAAAGTCAACAATTCCAAGTTGTCTGACAAAAAGATGCGGTCTCTATCAAAATCATGTTGATTGCCTAAGCGCCGGTGGTATGGGGCTCCAAAAACCTCAAAGTCAACAGTTGGAAGTTGTCTGACAAGGAGACAATATTGTTACTACATGTACATGTAACGTTATGTTACTACCCGGCGGCGGGTCACGGCGGGTCGACCAAGCCCGCCAGCCCATGAAAATTTTTTTGCTAAATACCTGCCGAGCAAAGAAGAAATTGAAAAGCTAAAAATTCTAGACATGAGGTTGTTGTTTAGAAGGTGAGCGTTTTTAATTTATTTTGTGGAAATTTGGCGATGGGCCGATTTGACCACGGCGATGGACCGATTTTACCACGTCCGGATGGGCCAAGTCGACCACCGCCGGATGGGCCAAGTCGACCACCGCGATGGGCCGAGTTGACCAGATTTGCAATGGGCCGAGTTGACCAGATTTGCGTATAATCGGTAAATATGCGCTTTGCTGTCACCGCTGGTTGGACATATAGTTACGTAACTCATGTTGTCAGTACATTGCGGGCTTAGCGTTGCCGCTTCTGGGTGGACGAATTCGAGATCTCGAGTTTAGCCCCCCCGGTAGCGTTATTGGCGCCATGTCAGTGCCGGTTTTGTATTACGCTTCGAACTGCCGCTTCCGCGTGGACGAATTCGACATATAGAGTTTAGCCCCCTGGTGGCGCTATTCGTGCCGAGAATTGCGCCTCTACGTGGGGAAATTCGTGTCTCGAACTGCGCCAATTCGAGTTTCATGTACCTGCAAACCAGGTCACCCCTTTTACCCATTTTGACTCTTCTGGGTTGAGTATTATATTAGTAACCCCAAAACAGCTGATTCACCCAAAATTGAGTTGGTAGTGTAATGGTCTGGACCTTTTAGCCTACATGTAGTGGTTAGCGCATTGATTTCCCAAGCCGTGCGGATCGGGATTGGCGCGGGTTCTAATCCCGGGAGAGGCGTACTCGCTCCTTTGGGTTTTTACAAAAGTTTTGTTTTTAGTAAAATGTAACACTTACTTGTAAATATTGAATAAATACATGTATTTCTTGAATTCATAAATCTCTAGTGTGATAGTTTCTTCTTCAATTTTCTAGTCGGTATTCTAGCTTGACGCAAGTGTTTTTGCCTGACAGTAGCAATAAATAAAGATCCCCCCTCCCCACAGTTCGGTTACGCCAGACAATTGTTGTAGCAAATTATGAATGGATTTGGAGGTACGATTTTTAAAAATATGTACTTCAGAAATACAGATTGTTTAGAAAACAAACTTATAAACACAATACACAAGGACATTATCTTCACAATTGTTGTGTAGCCTGGATTCCAGACCCCCAAACCCTACAATATCTATACCCCACATGATAGATATTTTAGAGTTTGGGGTTCTGGCATCCAGGCTACATGTTGTGTTGCTTGATCTTGTGCTTGGTAAAGACGGCTCCCTTATAAACTTTTTAAAATCACACACATGCAAGTGAAAGTGGTAAGCTTTGCCGAAAAGTTTTGTGCGTTTTTTAGGACTTCAAGCTCCCCAGTTTCTTAACGATCGTCTTGAAAATCACTCTAAACAAAGTCCTCATCGCCCGGTCAAGCCATTCTGAATTTGTGACTACAATAGTGGGACGCTTGTGGCCGCTTGGAATATATGCCAATCTGGGGGTGATTCGTATGTAGGTGTCAATTATTTTTACAATCATGAACTGAAGGTAACTTGAATAGGGACTGATTGTGTGCTCAGTCCTTCCTATATAATGTCCTTGGTATCAACAGGCAAGCCTCAGGAATGTTTGCTCTAAGGAATTCCAGATTGTCTCAAAGGACCTCAGGAATGGGAGTGGGCAGGAATGTGTATGAACAGGAAAGCCACAGTAATGTCCTCAGGAATGTTTGCTCTAATGAAGCCGTGACCCCGATCCATGACAAACATTTCCAAGTGTTTAAGCTATTGCATTTATGAATGCGCCTCTGATTTGTGCACTGGATGAAATCACTTCACATCCAGGCCCTAGCAATGTGCCCTTGTGGAAGGCACTTTATACCCACAAATGTATTTCCTCACTTACCTCTGAAAATGAGTGTTCACCTAGCTTCGGTTAGGGACATCCTCTCGGATGGGGCGTTACAAAAAAGGTGCCATGTTTGGTTACAGCCACACCTTAAAGCAATACACAAGACCAGAGGAGATTGTTCTGGTTTTTTTTTCAAAATGGCAAAAACAGGACAAGCTATTCCGAGAAGCAACAAAATAAATTGGCGTGGCCTAACTGACTTGCTTTGGGTCAAAAATGGACTTTGATCTTTGTCAATCATCCCATCGAAGGCCCTCACAAAAATAGCTCTTAGAAAATCTAGGTCCAATGTTAAAAACAATGTTTGTTGTGTTTGTGTAAGTTGTTTATCAATTCTCACCCTTAGCAACTTAATTCTTCTATTGCGTTGACCCAAAAATTGATCTGGAACTTCAGCAATTATCCCATAGGAACAATACTTTAGGGTTGATTCCCATCATGCATCACACCCCATTGGTCTTCATGAAGGGGCACCACTCAATTTCTGTATTATAAATGGTTCATTTGTTTATCTGTGTATAATTTTTACAAATTTTGTTGATTTTGTATTCATAAAGATGTGGTCTCTCAGAAAATAGCACTCTCCTCTGGTCTTTAAGCATGTGATGAAAGAACCTACCACACTTAGCAGTTGAGGGTGGACCGTCCCGGTGTGAATGGATCAAACTTTACAGTCCAGTCTTTCACATCTTGTACCTACTGTAGGAAACTGGTGTGTTACACCTACATGTACATGTGGTTTACTAGTTAGGTGAAACAAACAAAATGCTGCTGACCTGGCGTTAGCAGAATGACAGCAGTGACGATGAGGGAACACACGATGAGGATGACCAGGAGGGCGATGATAATGCCCTTCCAGTTCCGCTGGGATGGGTTGTTCCCAACCAGCTCCTGAAATGCAGAATACAACAGGAGTTCGGAGACCTCATATCTCCATGAAATATACATAATGCAAATTAGGCCCTCATTTGCATAATTTATATTCAACCATGTTCATCGTCACATAACTTCCAAATGTCACAAGTATGAAATTCCAGTTATCGAATATGAAATTACGGTATTTGTATATCGCCCATACCTATAGTATGGGCGATACATATTGTTTTTGGCGATGCCTCAGTGGCGAGCCAAATGGTATAGTATTGTTTGCAGTTTGCAAATATTCTAGTAATTGCACAGGCATTTGTCCACAGGCATTTTAAGCCAATAGAATGTTTGGAATGTTAGTCAGTAGTATAAAGGATAGAAAGCCATGCAGCCCCCCCTGGGGACAGAAAACCTAGACAGGAAACCACATCTGTGGACCAGACGTGTCAGGCTTATGTCCACTCAGATCCATTTATTTATTTCTGTATTCTTTTACTTGGGTAGCTCCCTCAGTGGCTTGGCACTGATTTTCAGGGATCGCCCTAGGTCTGTGAGTGTGTTTGTATTTGTGGCAGAACAGGTAATCATCAGTCTTCATCCTGTATGAACAGCATCACCTATCAGTGCCCTAAGCAGGGTACAGTTCTTCCTTACATCACAAGTGCTTTTGAAAAAAGTGGCATTTGGCGGGTAAGGATCCAATAACAAGTTGCCTGAGGCAATTGACAGGATTATCCTGTCAACAGCGGGGAAATTCGCACTGTTGACATCAAGTATAGAGTCGGTCTCATGGCCGAATGCTAAAAGTGTCCATGGTCACGGGTGGTGAAGCACTTTTTCAAGCTGGTATAACTGTAGTCCAGCCTCCATCACTGAGACGTCAAGGGAAAGAAAACATATAACCCCTTAAAAATGGTGCAAAATCATTTAAAGTTTTCTCAAAAATCCTGAGCAAGATTAGCTTACTTTAATTTTCATCATAAGGATGTCTAAAAAGAACAAGAAAAAATTCCGAGGCAGAAGCGAACTCACATCTTCTGATTGATAACCGGGCATATGCACTACTGCTGAGCTAAGGATGGTCATGGTTCCATTTTTACAATGCTTAATGTTGTTACTTGTTTCACATAAGCCCGTCATAGTTCTGGGATCACCCACCGTTTGCAACTTGCGCCATGATGACGGCTTCTCACCTGATGATTGAACTATGTGATGTCAAGGATCTAAATTTTGCAAACAGAATGAACAGTGATTTTCCAGCTGCCTTCCCTGAGGATGGATTTTGAGGAACTTTCCAAATTCAATGCCCACTAACTCGTCAATTCCCTCGAATTCGTGGGAAAGTCCCTTTAAATCCATCCTATCTACCAAAAAGCTTCAAAAATGTCTGGGAGAAAATTGTATTTGTATAAAATGTTTGACAGATATCAACAGAATGTGATAAATACAAAGTAAGTAACTACCGGTAAGAATGCTATAACGATGCAGGGTGCCATTGGCGCACCCTGATCTTGGAATAGCTCAATATCAGAAAAAATTGTCAATCCGAATGATCATTATAATTTTGTGCCTTTCTACCCCACAACTTAACCTGATAAGATTTCTGACTAAATTGAATGAAAAAATGAATCATATCTGCATTAACCTGCAAAATGCCAGACAAACTGTAACAGTGGTGTTCAAGTGCCACCAACTGACCAGTCACCTATATTGTGTAACTGGTCCAGACATTTTAGCCTAGCAGTTAGTGCGTGGGGCCTGTGTGCACTGGCAGGCCTGGGTTTGCCAGGAGACTGTGCTACTCGCCTCTTGTATTTCAGTGGTTCCCACACTGACTCTGTGAGTAATGGCAAAATGTGCTGCACAGTGATATCGAACTTGGAGATTCAAGGACGAATCTTAAAAAGAAAAGGGGGAGAAGTGTAACAGTGTGGTTCAAGCGCCAACAACTGACTAGTCTAACTTGGTACCAAAAGATTTAAGAAATTGCTCCACTTTTTTACATCTTATTGAAATATCTTTCATTGACATTTTGGTTGAAACATTTTTGCACAGTACAGTTGAAGCAGGCAGTTCTATTATATCACATACATTGTAATGTCAGCTTTTATTTCCCTTACCCACCCCATTGTATTTTATGCAAAAGTCCGAAAATCAAATTGGTAAGACCTTGAATATAGCTAAATTATTCATGAATAATTTAGACATTAGAAAAATGATAATTGTGATGTTCTTTACACAATAATGATGTCTAGTAAAAACTGGACCAGTGTAGATTACATCAGTCATGTTGCCTACAGCAAATGTCTAGATATCTGTAATATGGTTAATGAGGAAGTACATGTTATTATACAACCTGCCACTTCACTGTATGTAATCATCAGGCTCCTAAATTATGTTGTAAGCATGTCATGCTTAAGACTTCAATCTGTAATTGATGACAAATAAACAGTGATATTATTCTGAACATTATTCTGTATCTATGGCCTAAATGTCAGATTGGTGACAGGCAGGCTCTCAGACACTTCCTTAGGGGACCCCAGTAGTTTATAGATTGGTGAGCTGTGCATGGACATTCATGTGCGGTACATCGGGCCTGACTATGTTATATTGACTGTGTTTCAGACATAGAAATCAATATACACAATCATATATTTATTTATTTTATATAGCAGGCTAGCACGACATGCTTTACATGACATTTTACTACTTTGATTCATATTATGATGTTAATTTTGACTGTTATATACAGAATACTAGGTTTGTGAGGATCGCTAAGGGCACGTTGACTGAATGTGAATATTATCTTGAAATAAGCATTTAGTTTGAATTAGGTTTAGAAAAACAAATACTATATAATCACCGTAAACTCAAAGGTGACTTACCGCTTTCGTTATTGTCCAATGCAAATTACATGATTGTACAGAGAGGCCTCGGAAAAAACTTGCCAACTTTTATTTGGTCAACCCACTGGCAAGTGACTAAAAATTTTCGATCTGAGTGACTTGTGCATGTATAACGTATATATTCAGATTCTGCACAATGACAAAATGAATGAATCTAACGAATGATGTTAAAAATACCAGTGCTCTGATTTATTTCACTTTTAAATTGTTAATAAACTGTATTTGTTGGATCGCTAACCCTTTGGCAAAAATCTTTTAAATAAAGAGAGAGAGACTAAATTTTCCCAGACTATGTATATGCTGATATTCAAACTCATATTCAAATAAATATTCTACACATTGAAAAGAAAGTACAAGCAACAAATTATATTTTACCTACTCTTGCATAGATTTAGGTAATTTCAATTTGAGAAAGAGAAGTTATATTTCGTAATTATAATTCTGAATTGCACTTATTAATAATTGGACAACAGATATTGGATTAATGTCTAACTTAATGCTAAGCTATACTACACACAGTAGGACATGCTTGAAGATAGGTTAGTACATTTTTAGTGAGAAGAGAAGAGTACCTAAATATTCCAAATTTCAGCCATCGCCGAGCCATGGCTAAATCAAGAATTAGTGATCATCCCTTACAAATCGAAGTACTAGGTAGATACAACCAGACTCCTCCGAATGACAGACTTTGTACATTCTGTAACTCCAACCGTATAGAAAATGAAGTTCATTTTGTATTAGAGTGTACGTTATACAGGGACATACGTAATTCTTTTATTGGTGCCCTGAATTTAGATACAAGATTTAAACAGTTAGTAAAAGATAAACTATTTGTATACTTAATAACATCCTCTGACAACATTATACAACAAAAACTCTGTGAATTTGTACACAGTGGTTTTAAGAAGAGGGAAGAGACATGTAAACAATAGATTCAACAGCATTATATGTTTGATTATTGTGTAATTGATCTATATGAATATATATTAGTTGTTTTGTTCATCTCACTATTTAAGAACACTTCATGTACGTTTCATGTGAAACTGCATTTAGCCCATGCGGGCATGAACGTGCAAAATGAAGATCTTTGTCATTGTCATTGTCATTGTCATTGTATCAACCTTGATCACTTTTAAAAAGCATTTAACTGGATCCCCAGTATAACACCCCCCAGTATATAGACTCCTGCATATCTAAGTACAGTCAAACCTGCCCAAGGCGACCACCAGGCGGACCGAGCAAAAACGGTCGCGATGGACAGGTGGTCGCCATGAAGAGGATTCCACTCACATGTTTCCAGGTCGAGGTTTTCAAATACAGTACGTAAATGATGGAAAATTATGTGAATTTAGACAGCATGACCCTCGCCAGGTTCAATTCTCATTGACAGAAAGATCCTACAAAAATTACATTTTCCGTTATCGATGTGATAATTGCATACCGCTACATCGTGTACAAATTTTCGTCATAATTTTGACTACAAAACGATACATTGAATAGTACACACACACACGCACATCGTCGAAGTTTTAAGGCCTAAGACAGATCCCTAGAAAACGCCTGCTGGTCCCAGCCTTTTTTGGGTCGCCGACCGCTGGATGAAAGGGTAAAAAAAATTTCGATCTGACAACTAAAGATGAATACGGAACGCGTTAACGGTGTGATTTCGTCGCGCCGCGCCGCGAAGCTCTGTGCCACCGCATCGAAGGATAAGTCAGTGCAGCAGAACGCACAGCGTCCAATAAAGGTTTGTGAGATTCATGGAAATAAAAAGAAAATAAGAATTTTGATTTTCACCAATAACTAGAGTATTCGTAAATGTTCATACACAAAATCATCGTGTTTTAGAAAGGTCAGCGGTACGCCAAATCCGGGCCGCCCGAAATCCAAGATGGCGTCGGGACCATGGAACAACATTTCTCGCCTGATGTTTTGCCCGCCGCGAAGTCATTTTTCGGCGGAATTTAGCAAGACACAGACACATTTTTGTTGAAAATACAAGAAATAGATAGTAATTTCTGTGAAATCTGACTTTTTGACGCCATGCACTACGTATTCGTTTTGAAAATTGAGTTTAAACGGAACTGAGTTCACGTTAAACTTTAAGATTACGATAGGCACAACAACATCACAAACATTTGTCTTTACAATGTTTATAGGGGGAACGTTTTATTAAAACACTTCATGGAGGAATCGATGGTATAACATTGCTATTCTATATATGTTTGATCTTATTTTTGTCCTTTAAAGTCTTGAAAACATTTCCGTGAAATCCGACAGCAAAATGATCTGATGTCACCACACGCTTGAAAATTAGGCGACCGCCATGGGCAGGGATTGTGCTCTGTGCGGTCCCAATTCGTTGCGGTCGCGGTCGCGTTGGACGGGTGGTCGCCTTGGGCAGGCAGCTTAATGCTTGTGCCTATGGGGAAAATTTTCGGGACCGAGAAAAAGCGGTCGCCATGGCCAGGTGGTCGCGTTGAAAAGGTGGTCGCCTAGGCAGGTTTGACTGTATGCGTACCCAGAGGATGTTTAGATTGGAGATGTCTTTAAACACTATTTTCAGTGGCAGATAAATATGACCCGGCAGATGAAAGGTTAGTATACTTAAATTTGTAAGTTTATATTACTGTAACAATACCTCCCATGGAGCCCTCTTGACATCATCATGTTAGACCCAAGAAATAAGTTGGTGTGGTGATGATGACCTTGGGGACTGGCTGACCTATCAGTTCTAATAGGACATGGCGTCACAGCTCTCCCATAGGGGAAGCTGCTGACATTCAGTTGGGTTAGGTCAATACCAGAATCAATTCAAACCCTATTACAGGGTTATCTACAGAAGCAGTATCATCACCACCTGCACACACATAAAAACTACTGCAGTTTGCCTGGAGATATGGGTGTCACACCTCCTGTGCCTCTAGTACATTAAAATGACAAGCAAACAGTCTTAATCAGTACTCAGTCTGAACACTCGATCTGACGTATACGTAAGTACGAAAGAAAGCACATGTTTCACGTGAACAAGATGGCAGGAGTTTCTCAGAGACTGTGCAGGTTGTGGCGTAAGCTGGCAAAGCAAAATAAACCGCGTTTGGAAATGATTAAAGGAATTTTTAGCGATTTTTGTAGCGATATCGATAAAATTTAGCCAAGCCTCTTCTGAAGGCAACATTCACCATTCTTATACATGTTGTACATGTGCAAATGCCTTTTTTACGCCATCTAGAACATTTTTGTAATGGAACTGACAGACGTTTGAAACATATTGCCCCGTTTTCGGTATATCGACAATTGGCAAAGGGTAAAAATATTCTTGTCTTTTATTTCAAAATTAGGCGAAAATCAATGCGCGCGGGGATGTCATCCATAAAATTTACTTGCTGTGGCCTTATGTTATGTTATCACCAAACTCTGAATGATATGCCTTAAAAATGTCGGAATAATAACAACCAGATAAGATGTCATACATCATAAATGCTGTCTTTTGATGTAGATCCAGCATGGACCAGACTGGAGTTTCTAGTCATGATAATGCGGAGGGTAACTAAGCTTGTTAACAAGTTCAAATGTTTCAAATAATGACACAGAAGTAAGCTGTATCAAGACGTTTCCCTGTCATGCATTTTCCTGGCAAGATATTTCCCCTTTGGTAAGGATGTTTCCCAATCAGTGCAGAATCTGATGTTTCCCCCTTGTGTGCACAATCTATGCTGCTTGATGTGGTGTACGGTGGTATGAACTCAAGGACTCCTCAAAGCAGTTTCTTTACCTTGTCAGCAGGGAAGGTCTGAAAAACAATCCCTCGTTGACAATGCCCCTTTGCTACCAACTTATCTATCGCATTTTCCTTGTCTATATTGAAATTCTGTATGATAGACATTCCATGAGAATGAATAGGAATAGGCCCCACATTGTACTTATGGGCCTTCGAATCTCTGCCCTTGGGAAAGGCAATTCTAAATCTATTTCCTCTTTCAACTAAGGTAAACATGAGCCTGTAGCTCGGTTAGTGACATTCACTCAAATGTGATATAAACTCTGAGGCCCCGTCTTTGAGAAAGCTACACCTCAAACAAGTTATACATCCCACTAACGTAACATGACCAATTTACGTCCGATTTATTCAAAACGTATTTATCTTAAAACCGTACGGACAGAGCCAAATTTTAAACCCATGGTCAGAAATATCAGCTCTTCTAAAAAGAAAATGCATGGTCTGTGCGTTTTTCTCCGCCTATCTAACGCCGTGCCAGCATGTATTTATACTGAGGTATATGATGAAGAATTGTGCTAGGGTAACCCATTATCGTCCACCTCGGTCTTTTCCCTTCTAGCGCTATGCTTGAAGAACATAGACCAGAAAAAAATTCACAGTAACTGTCCAAAGTAGTTTGCAGACAAATGATGATAAAATCACTATGTCTGTCCGGCCACTTGCTTAACGCGATGGAAAAAAACAATGTTTATCTGTAAATTCCCCCCACATGCGCGGCACGTGGCGTTCACGTGGTAAACGCATGTCCATTATGTTTTGCTGTGCAAAAATTAAAGAGATGGCTAAGGATCATACTTACGATGTTCTTTATTGCTCATGAGAACAGGTTTTGGCATAATACACCGCGACATGTGGACATGAGCCAAACCGGACGTAAATAGGTTCTGCACGTAAATAGGTCATGTTACGTTACACTTATCAAAATTAGATCAGTTTAACCTTATTAGATAAGCAGAGCGTTGTGATACTCACAAAGCAGTGTACAGCAACTGTTACAGCACTTCCTGTCTTCAGGTTCATGTGGGGACACAAGCTCAAGCACTTCAATACACAAGGGCTCCTGTACCTTTCCTTCATCTGTCTTCTCAGTATATGTACCATACTGTCTGTCCTCTACAGGCACTTCCAAATAGTCCACCTCTTTGAAGTTAAATTCAGAGGATCGACGTTTCACACTGTTGTACATGACAGCCATTTGTTCTATTTCTTACCTAACTGTACATCGATCTAAATTTGTAGCACGGTCAAAATCAAAGTTTGTTGTATAAACAGTTAGCAACACAATGAAAATGCTTAGGTGCCTGTTCATGGGTTGCTGGCTGATTGACTTCTGAAATCAGCAACTTAAGATACTGCAAATATTTCAAAATTTACAGCATTGTTTACATGGCAATACTTCATCCTCAAGCATGGAATACTTATGAAAACTTAATTAAGACACAACGACTTGCCTAATAGAAAAGGCCAGTTACACTTCAACAATTTAACGACAGTACAAGTAGTAGATTGTGTGTAAAGAATCGTCAGTCACGTGCATAAATCTGACCTATCCCATCCCTTCACACCAGGAGGACTGAAGAGGAAGTGAACACCATTCCCACGCGTCTCCAACAACATTCCCACCTGAGAGAGTTCATACTCCTGGGGATATGGGCTGTCTGTTTGTGTATGTTTAGCGGAAAACATAATATTTACATGATCACAGGTAGCTTTGGAGCTGTACTGTTTTAACTACAAGTCATGTATATAAAGAACAAATTTTAGAGGACATGGGATAGGTACATGTAACTGTGCAGGGCTCAAAATACCACCTGCATATTCAGCTTAGTGCAAGTAGAATTGGACTACCTGCACCTAACTAATGCACTGGCCATGGTTCATGAGAAATCCAGCCCGGCATAGCACTACGTAAGGGTGACATGCATGTACCACAGTACTGCCTCCAAAAGCCCTTTTGTAGTCATACATGTAACATCATGATAATGTTTTGAACACCTTTCTACCAATTGATCAAAAAGGTTCAGGAATATGTGGGAAATAATAATTTTATATAAAACATTAAATTTGTATTTGTACTATATCTGATAAATATTTAGAGAAATACAAGGTAAGAATGCTATAACGATGCAGGATGCCATTAGCCCACCCTGATCTTGGAATAGCCGACTGTAACGTTACATTTTTCCAAATGCTACCAAAAACATTTCAACATTCTTGGCAGAAAAAAATAAACATCTATCATCAGCCAGGGATGTAATACCACTGATAGACAGTGATGGACAGGTATGGGATGACACCCACATATCTGTGGTCAAACTTTTATCTATCCACCACTCCGCACTTTACCAGTAACCTGATGCCCTGTATACGTGTTATGCATACGGAATGACTTTTAAGAGTCCCCTGGGACGTGACAGGATTCCACAGGACAGCACTCATGCAAATCTGATAGGGAAAATATAATATGTTACAAATCCATGACCCACAATTGTAATCATCATGAATGTAGGAACATGAGGACAAACGGTAATATTTCATAATCTCATTGCACACTCATCACACCATAAACGTCAATTTGTCTGCTTTGTCTTAAACTGTGTGTGACTACTTTTCTTTTAAACACAAACTCTTGATTAGCAACTAATGAATTGAATGTACCGTTATTATTGAGAGAGCGATGTGTAAACTTCGCATCAGTGACCACTCCCTACACATAGAATCTGGCAGGCATAAAGCTGCCCCTCTGAATAATAGAACATGCAAATTCTGTGACCATTTGTTGAAAATGAAACCCACTTTTTACTCCATTGTTCTTTATATAAAGATGAGCGCCAATCGCTGTTTAAAACAATAGAATTAGACAAAAATGTCAAAGCAGGACACTTTCATATACCTGATGTCATGTAAGAACGAAAATAGACAAAGTATGTAGTCGTGTTTCCAAATGTTTCAAAAAGAGAGAAGAAAGTACTAGGTGATCAACATTAGTTTAGCAATAGTCCACAGTTTGCCTATTGTTAGTTTTTTCATTGTTAGAATGTAGAATCTTATCAATTCATATTTTGCATTATGCTTCGTATAGACCACATGTGGTCATCTGTGCATTTAGCCGATTTGGGCAGGAATATGCAATAAAGACTATTATTATTATATTTTTATTATCCTGATGATTATCAACCTGTTTTTCCTGCCAAAGTAGGCTTTTATTTTCTTTTACACCAAATTTGTATAGCTGAGGTTGCCTGAAGAAGCAAGGTTAAAGTTGACAGGTCATGTTAAAGATGTCAGGTAGGTAGTAGGAATGAATTGCCATCAGTAACTCTGTATTCTGCGCATCGGCTTTTTAGCGAATGCCCACAAACGCCCACTCTGGCGAAGTCCGCGCTGCACGAATCTAATTTTTTTTGCTTGGAATATGTTCAGGTTGTGCTCCCATTAATTAATCCTGATTTTCAAGTCAATCCATCGATCCGAAGTTAAATAAAGTGAACTTGAAGATTCTTACCTGGCTTTTTAGTGAATGCCCAGCAAAAAAGGCTTTTTAGCGAATGCCCACTATATCAGCCAAAATATCGGCCATCATGACACGGGCGCTAAATCTATCACCATAAACATGTTCAACAAGTCGTCCCCTGAATGTGTACTCAGTTTCCGTGCTTTACAGGCCTGTAAAGTCACTTTATTTTATGAAATACACGGCGTGGGAATCCACGGCCCCGGACGTAAAAATCCAATATGGCGACTCATTTGCATATTTGGGACAGGTTACCAGCGGCCTCTACCCCGTATACGTGCCGCGAACTGCGCCGTGTATTTCGTAAAATAAAGTGACTTTAAAGGCGTGTACAGCACGGAAACTGAGTATACATTCAGGTGACAACTTGTTGAACATGTTTATGGTGTTAGATTTAGCGCCGGTGTCACGATGGCCGATATTTTGGCTGATATAGTGGGCATTCGCTAAAAAGCCATTTTTTGCTGGGCATTCGCTAAAAAGCCAGGTAAGAATCTTCAAGTTCGCTTTATTTAACTTCGGATCGATGGATTGACTTGAAAATCAGGATTAATTAATGGGAGCACAACCTGAACATATTCCGAGCCAAAAAAATTAGATTCGTGCAGCGCGGACTTCGCCAGAGTGGGCGTTTGTGGGCATTCGCTAAAAAGCCTGTCCCTGTATTCTGTACAGAGGGAGAAGTGACGTTCTAAACCTTGTCTGCCCTTATTTCTCCTGTCACTCAAACAAACTTGACACAGAGAACCCTTGACGTTCAGCCCCCAGAGTAGGAGTCATCTACGCCTGGCAGACATGTGCAGGGCAGAACCAAACATTTCTTTGTTAAATGTACCCTATTGAGATACTCTTTCCAAAGTTGATCTAATTATCATAATCAATATTTTCCAATAACCTTATGTATGTAATGTTGCATGTTGGACTTACAGACTAAATGCATTAGAATTAATCTAGACTAGTTTCAGAGCACTAGGTAGGTAGGTAGGTAGTTTCAACCCTGGCTAAATCAGCATTTTGACTTTCCATTGTTATCATCAATGAATCAAGAAAGAACTGTCACAGTAGTTGTACTAAATATTGATAGTCGAGCATGAAAGGATTCTAGACATAATTTTTTAAACACATGGATGAGGTTATCAACTTTTATTGCCCCTAATATGATTTTTATCTAAGAGTAATTTCAAATTGGACATACCACTGTAATGAAACTATGTTTTCCACGTGCATAATGATCAAAGCTACAAATGTACGTTGAACTTCGCACATCTTGATATCCAACACTAATTGTCCGTAGTTATTGAAAAATAAGTGCTTTTGCCTAATTAGAAAAAAAATTCTAATGATTGCAAACAATTGGTAGATGTCAAGATGTGTGAACATACATTTGTACCTTTGACCATTATGCGCATAGAAAACATAGTTTTATTGCAGTGGTCTGTGACAAAGTGCTGTATTTTCTCTTAGAGAACATAATCAGACCTCAAAGCCATCTTCCAGAAAATCTAAGAAAATCTAGAAGACCTTGATTATAAATGTATGATCATGATCTCAGTCTCCTTTCAAATAGCCATGCTGATGCACAAGAAACAAGTGACGGTGCTTTTAAAAAAGCTGTCGTTTGCGCTGTATAGTGTTTTTGAAATGAAATAAACCGTTACCATAGCCCTTAATCCGTCGCAATAACCCTAAATTCATCACCATAGTCCTTAATCCGTCACCCTTGCCCTTAGTCCGTCATCCTTACCCTTAATCCATCAGCATAATCTTTAATACATCACCAGAGACCCTAATCCGTCACTCTAGCCCTTAATCCATCATCCTTACCCTTAATCTGTCACCATAACCTTTAATAATCCATCACGCTAGCCCTTAATCCATCCCGAAAGCCTTTAATCCGTCACCATAGCCCTTAATCTGTCGTCATATGTCTTAATCCGTCACCATAGCCCTTAATCCATTACCATAAACATTAATCCGTCACCATAATCCGTAATCTGTCACCCTTGCCCTTAATCAATCACCCCTGCAGTAAATCCATCACCATAACCCTTAATCTCTCACCCTTGCCCTTAATGAGTCAGCATAACCCTTAATCCATCACCATAACCCTTAGTCCACCATCCTTACCCTTAATCCGACTCCATAACCCTTAATCCGTCACCCTAGCCCTTAATCTGCCACCCTTGCACTTTATCCGTCACCCCTGCACTTAATCCGTCACCATAACACAATCCGTCACGAGAGCCTTTAATCCCTCACCATTGCCCTTAATCCGTCACCAGAACCCTTAATCAATCACCCTTGCCCTTAATCCGTCAGTATAACCCTTAATCTGTTACCAGAGACCTTAATCAGTCACCAGAGACCTTAATCCATCACCATAACCCTTAATCCATCAGCATAACCCTTAAGCCATCAGCATAACCCTTAAGCCATCAGCATAACCCTTAATCCATCGCCATAACCCTTAATCCCTTACCATAGCGCTTAATCCGTCACCCTTGCCCTTAATCTGTCAGCATAACCCTTAATCCGTCACCCTTTTTCTTAAATATCTGTCATCAGTATGGAGTAATGGATAATGTGCCTTTGTGTTGAAAATATCTCCTGTGAGTGTGAAAGCTTCTTGAATAGCACTTGCAAGTATTCTGGGAGGTTTAATAATATTAGTGATAAATAATCAACATCGGGTGGTAGTGCAACTTTGCCATAAAATGGCACCAATGACCTAATTCTTGAACGTTTGAAAGCACAACTAAATTCAAAACAAATCTATCATTCAACAATTGGAAGCCCCGCCACGGCTCAAACTAGAGAAACTTACGGATATACGAAAATTATGTCCTCGTGACTAACGCCCCCCCCCCCCTGATGTCGTGCACAAAACAGGCCGCCAAATTTCCTCATTCCTGAAAATATGAGACACTTTGCAATTCTTTCAAGCATTCAGGTATACACAGGGTGCAAAATACTTTTTTGAGCCAGGTTCCCCATGTTGCAACCTAGGGCAAATGCTAGGTTGCACATCCAAATTTCAGGTTGAGCAACATTCACCAATTTCATCAAATTAAGCTTGTATGTAGCATATAATACTACTGATATTTCAAAATATAAATTAGATAGTATTGTGTTCCCATTGACCTGGCAACATCTTGTGAAGCCGAGGGCAGTGTGTTTTCGTCTTTTTCAGCTCAAATTCCACGATCTATGAAGGGTTTTGGATGGTTTAAAACAAAAAGGTGTTGATTTCCTTGTTTCAATTAAAGATTTACCGAATTTTATGAGAGTGACACTGTTTTTGTGAGCTTCCAGGGCTCCGATTGAGATCTTTGGCTCAAAATATAAGGTTGCACACTGCGCTACCTGGGTTTGGAATCAACTTGCACCAACAGAAATATTGTTGCACTGTGCAACGTGCAACCAAGTACTATTTTGCACCCTTTTACGTTCTGAGTCGTTTAGAGCCTTTGGAAACGGACGATAACAGAAGAAATTTTGTGTAAAAATAACTAAAATAACACAAATGCCTTTACCGCTTGGTCAGTAGCCGGCTACAAATATGCAAATAACCCTCCTTAACATAATATATGCTCACACATGTATTTAAATTTTCTATCAGTTTATCAGGCACTATTACAGATTTCCATGTAGTATGAGCACTTTTATATGTACAACTTAGCATTATGCATATGATTACATCAATGTTACATCTTGTTCTGACCAAATATAGACCACAAAAGATATGGCATGTTAGCAAACCTGGGATGGTGCCATTGTGATAGGGCCCTTGTACCACCCATCGAACCACGTAGGACAAAAGACGACACCCATCTCATTACGTTTGCGCCGTGCGTGGCGCAAACGTTAAAACAACTTCTTGTATCTGGATCAAAAGCATGATTGTTTTGTATTCCATTATCCAACTTCCACCTCAGTCTATCATAGTGTGATTCAGACTATCAAAATCAATTTTAGGCCAAATCTTTAGGCAACCAAAATTATTCTCTTACAAAATCATTTGTAGGACACTGTCCATGTACATGTAACGGGGGGCACCTACAATGTAACATACATGTAGCATAGATTTTTTACTGATCTTATTATGCAGTATGTTACCACTGAGTATGCTGATTGGAAAGGTAAATAAACCTAGTCCATGCACATAGCTGTCATTTGCAATAAAAATTTACATGTACATATTCATTGCTTGTTTGGCGAAAAATAGCATATTGACAATAATCATGGTGCATAGAGGGCCACTGCGTAGCGGCGGCCCATGCTGCTAAATACATGACTTGTTCCAAGCAGTCACATAACTGCCATAGACATTAAGAAATTTAACTTTACAAAGCACAAAAAATTTGGGTCTTTAAGTTGTCTACAAGAAAAAACAACATAAACATCGCTGCCGTCTGACTAACATTGTTTTCCTGTGGGAGCGTGACCGAGACCTGGGCCAACGATTTCCTACGCTCTAACATGACATCGTGATTGGTATTTTCTATGAAAAGGAAATTGAATACAGAAATGGCGAAGATATTTGCAGATAAGTAGAGGGAATTTTGTTGATGTAGGCAGTGTCATTTTCTTTGCAATGATTTTGTTAGTCGGGCCGCATTCACTGCCTACAGAATCTTGGGTCGGGCCACACATTCAGCGTGTGGTGCCCGATTCCTGTCAAAACATGAGCTGGGTTGTGCTAGATACAGCCCTTCTCACGTCACAATTTTCAGTCAAAAGAAAGCTAGAATATCATAGAATTTTAGTCTTATTCACTTTTACTTACATTCATCACCAGCTTCTGAAATGAGCAAAAGTACAAAGTACACGTAAGTCAAGGCACACTGTCTAGTGTGGCACAAAATCGGTAACGCTGCATTCACGAAAACGTCTTACAGTGTCTACTGATTGTAAACACTGAGAATGAAGGGTTCATGAACCAGATGAAATCATTTCCTTCTCAAACATGTTCAAATCTTAGTTATCAATTTCTGGCAATTAATGGAGCGCCCTGAGGTCGAGTGTGTGTTATGATAGGGCTCCTCCTGTTCAGCATTGTTTAAGTACCCCGGGGGCCCACAAGACCCTCACAGTCACAGGCATCCCCTTTCTGACATATCTCTGTAATGTAACAGAAACTGAAATTTGACTTCACAAAACACGTATATATTGTGCAGAATCCTCTTCCGCCGGCCAGTAAAACCACAGGAGAAATCTTCCCACCCTGGCTCATTACTCTTGCAAACACCAGCTAAATCCAGGCTCATGCATAATCACCAACCACAGCACAGTCACATCAAGAATACTCAATACTTGCACATTTCTCAATTTCAGCATTAACAAAATTCTATGGAGACTGGAAAGTAAATCTTAATAATTTTTTTCTAGTTCTGCAGAAAAGCAGTGTTCACGAATAGAGAATGCATTATGATTTAACAGATATTGGGGAAGGATCCGGAGTGCTGAATTTTCCAGCATAATTACAAGATATCTGATGAATCAATATCTACCAGCACATAATCTAGCAATGCAACTACAGTATTTTGTGATTTATATCCATAATTCAGGCATCAATGCAACCAACTTCACATGCATACCGCATTTTATGCTGACCATTACAGATTTGAAGGAAAATCAATCAAACATGGAATTCAGCAAACAGAGCAGGAAATGAGATGCGCTAAGGCTTCATGTATACTCCTATTCTTTTTAATCTGCCATAAGGTATATTTAGATAAATGAATCAATATATAAACAAGAATAGTTTTTACAATCTATGTACATGTAAAAGGAATACTTGGATAAAAGTATGGTTAAGATGAAATTATCTAATGTCAATGACATATTCTTTGCTTCCCCTCAAAATTAGCCATCAGTGAGAAAAATTACCGTTATCTGTCCTTTCAACATACGGGGCCAACCTTTTTAGGCATACTGATATTCTATCTAAACCTGATTACCACTTCTGTCCTGTGATTTGAAAATACAACCTAAATTAACTCTTGTCACCATGTCTTGCATTGCAATGCCTGAATAATTGTGATGTCAGGAAATCCTAAATGATTTTGTGATGAAATCCTCTCTAAGAAGAAAGCCTCTCTCCTTGAATACAGTGCATGCCCAGAATCCCATTGAAAAGCCATTAGCACAGATTTTCAATATGGAACAACACTCTTTACCATATCACCACCACATAACAGTCCGATGCCATGTCTGGATATTTTCTACATGCACCGCAGTAATGTACACACATGATAAGGAGAGAATACAAAGGTAAAGATGTTTACCTCTGCCTCAGCCATAGGCTTGGCTTCCCCTCCGCCTTCTGAGGCCATCTTGGTTTTGGCTGTTCCCAGCTATCTATTAAATATGTCTCTCACGGACCTTGCAGCAGCGACTAAATGTGAGCAGGCCCCTCCAAAACATAGTCCTGTTTTGACAGTGTCTAGAGGATCTATCCAATCATAGCACACCATCTAAATTAACCAATATACATAAATTTAGCATATATCATGGATGTTATATCAAATAATAACGGCTTTAAAGGCAATTTTGCACCACAGGACATCAATATCATTTTGTGGATGTTTTGTTAGCTGGTAATCAGCAAGGAATGGTGCACTCAAGCAGGTAATGTCACTTTGCATATGGATTATGGTTATGGCACCGAAAGGCCTGTAGTCTCTAAGTGAACATTTTGTATCACATCACATTGAAACATATGTGTGTTCACAATTCATTATCTTTTCAAAACATCATATAAACATGGAGATTATAATTGGTATTACTAAAATGTATAACATGTAACAACAATTATAATGTTATCTAAAATACATGTACAACAGTTACTGGTTAATAGTCTGGATATCAAAAGCGTCTGGATATCGGGTCGTGTGGCGCAGCGGCAGAGCGTTCGGCTCAGAACCAAGTGGTCCCAGGTTCAATCCTATCATGTCACCGATCTTGTGCCCTTGGGAAAGGCACTATCGTTCCCGTTTGCACCAGGTAATTGCAGCTTAGGGGTGCTGCACGAAGTACTAAAGACAGGCCCTTTTGGGGGGTGAATAATTTTGCAGCCTGCTTTTTATGTGAAAGTTGCAATTTTGGATGAACTATGAAATAAATTTCGACTTTTGCCCTGGTGCTAGATTGTAATAAACTGTTTACCACTTATATATGATGAAGTAATATTCTGCAGTACTGTTGCATTTCATTTTGCAAAAATTTCCAAAATGTGAAGGGGGGTGAATAATTTTACATGCAGTTGTAGTATTGTTCATTTTGCCACATTTTTGTATTGATACAAATCTATAATGCACATATCATGCATAGTGCATAATTTTCCATTTCTAAATCCTGTCTTCATTAATTTGATTCTTTATAGCTTCCCCAAGACTTCCGGCTGGACATTGAAATATCATACAAACTTGTGTGTACCAAACTAAGCCAAGCTGACAGATATGATTCTGAACTATGAACTCTGCAAACATAACAAAAAATAAAATTGAGCACAAAAAGTACTAAAAGTAAAAAAAATTCTTTTTCCTCATTTATGTCGACGTGAAATCTAATTTTGTCAAAATCAATCTTTCAGTTCTGACAGTTATGTTATGTTGGGATGTAATGGAGGGTTTCAGTTTTGCTAAGTCAATAGAAAAAATAATTTGAGAGTTTTGAGCTATTTCAAGGTCAAGGTTATAGCAAACACCAAGATTTACAGTATATCCAAAATCAAGTTACAAACCTGTATGTTGATAAAGGTTAGACATTCAGGTAGAACATTACATAACATAAAATACAATACAAAAGCAACTGGATATCATACTCTCTAGAGTCAGATATTTCAGATAGCATCCACTATCTTTCATCATTGACTGAAACTAGTATTGTTATGAAACAAATAATACACGTGAATCAGCCCTGGATATTGTGCTACCGAAAGGTTGACAATTGCTGAGCTATCTCCAACATTTTCACTGCATAAATGTGTCTATAAACAGTCCTGGGGGATATGCAGATTCTTCTAGATCAATTTACAGAAAGAATGTGAGGCAACATCAAGGAAAGGATTCCCTTTCGCCATCCATGTAGGACATTGGAAATACTGACAATTATTCATCTTCATGAACAAGATGATGTTCATGAAGATGAATAATTGTCAGTATTTCCAATGTCCTACATGGATGGCGAAAGGGAATCCTTTCCTTGATGTTGCCTCACATTCTTTCTGTAAATTGATCTAAAAAAATAATTCTCTATTTTACTGAGTTGACCTATTTTTTTAATCATCAGATGGTTACAAGAAAATCTCTGAGCCATATGAGCTGACACAAATTATACACAGACCATTTCTTCAATGATAATGTCGATTTTGAGCCCCCTTGTATGTGACCTTGGTACTGCAGCAGAACTTCCTTTTTTGTATCTTTTAACCTGGATGTGGTATGGTCTTTGATTTTTGTCTGGCAAATAGCTTGTGATGTAAGGAAGAAGTGGTGTAGGTTTGCGACTGCAGGGGCAGTTTTGTCAAAATCTTCCAAGGGGAATGACTGAAGAAAGGAAGGAATGGATTTCCATCATATTTAGTATGCACATAGCTAAGACATAGATGTGCATAATAAAGTGCAAACTATGCAAATTGGAACTTGATTCGCACAATTAATGAGGAAAAACTACATTTGCCTTGCTTTCCATTATACTCATTAGGACTCAAATACATGTAACATGTAGTTTATGGAAGGTGGAACATTAACAGATATTGATTATGCAAATTAATACATAATTTGCACAATTGATGCAAAGTGCCATGAACTGCAGGGGCAGTTCAATGACGTGTTTTCCATTGTAGGACTCAAATACAATGTCATGTAACATAGGTAGTTTATGGAAGGTGGAATATTAATAGATATTTATTATGCAAATGAATTCCTAAGTTGCATAATTAAAGTGGCAAATGATTGGACTTTTAACATTGTGACCTGTGTAATTTAGTTCAAGGTGTACATGACCAAGGACAGATCATGCAAATGTGGAAGGCATTGGCCCCACGCGTCGGACGAAAGATAACGTGCGACCAAGACGTACTGGCCATAAAATGGCTGACGTGCGACTAGCGGGGCCAATACACACACAGGGAAAAAGCTGACGTATGAAAATTGTGTGTATCAGGCGCTCCTACACGAAATCTAGGGTTGAGGTCAAAAATGACTTTTGCAATGTGTTTCCGGATACTTGTTTATCAACTTATAGCCTTTAACTTAGTAGCTTTATTTCCCACTTGCTTTGGGTCAAAAATTGAATTACTGTACATTAAGCATTAGTTTCCTTCAACCATACATCAAAGTCATGCACAAACAATACAATATCACAGAACAGGTGTCTATTGTTGGACATATGAATATATGGAATGAATAATGGAAAATGGCTAGGGAACTATTTGCTTTTTAACTGCTATATAAATGTGCAGACATGAAAATGCCTGATCCATCATGACATACTGCAAATCACAGTGTTTCTGTCACATTTGACTTTTTTAAATGGTGGCCATGCATAAACAGAAACAACAATTTATGTGACACTGATGATAAATTATATGGCCACACCAATGCCATTTCTTGGTTCTCAGATTTTTCTAGAAAAGAAATACAGCAGGTTACGAGGTAGAATAAGAATCAAAACACTCAGGCATTCTGTGATAGAACCCATGCTTCCACTCTAATCCATGTATTGAATGAATTGTACATAATGTATACAGTGTATAATGCTTTGAAACATGTCAATAAAACTTGCACAACCACATCAATAATAGCAACAGCATCAGTGGAAGCCGTGAGGTCTCATCAAGACCTACCCACATACCAAATATCAAACCAATCTGCCCAGGCATTCTCCAGTTATGCTGTTCCCAAACAAACAACAAACAAACAAACAAACAGACAGACAGACAGACATACACACACACACACACACACACACACACACACACACACACAACCAAAAACATAACCTTCTTGGTGAAGGTAACAATCTATTGTTCCTGACTGGTTAACATGGCTGAAATTGTCTGATTTGCTGAGCACACACATACAACAATACAGGAGGAGAATGAGAAATACTGGGAGGGATGTATAGTGGTCCTTCCTGCATAATTTAGGATGTTCCAGAACAATGGGCAAAATCAATGGGAATATGGGAACAGCTCCATGGGAATATCACAACCATCAGATATAAGGTAATATCTGGAAGTGTTTTAAAATGTCATTTATCACTGTGACAGGTCATGCCTATGGATTTTCTATTTTTTAGCACTTGTACAGACGAAGCCACTTAATTGCACCTCGGATAAACGCACCTTCCATTTAATTGCACCGAATCCCAATATCCAAAACCGGTTCCCATTCACTGCATTGTTAGTGACTCCGCATATCTGCACCGCGCATGGTCACCAATGCCGGATAACTGCACCAATTTTTTTCAAAAATCCACGACAAGTTAACTGAAAGGTGCGCTAAAATCGGCAAATGCGGTACAAATGAGCCGATACCTGCCGGTGTAAAGGCGCAACACCACCAATATGTTTAAAACTGTTTTGAGTAGCAAAAGAAGGCGGTCTCCATTGACAGTTATGTTGACAGTAATCGTATGGGAGGTCCCGGGCGGGTCACCCGTAATCAGTAACCAAGTTTTAGTTTCAATTCCTAGTTTCACGGCGGTACACGGTTTACGTAAATCAATTGTTGTTGTTGTTGTTGTCCTTGTTTAACGTCTATTATATCGCTAGACGTGGTCTCTTGGTGCTGTGTTACGCTTGGTTCATACGAGGCTGATGTCTCTCTAGGTGTTTAACTCTTGGTGGCAACAACTGCACTCTACGTAATGTAACACAGAAACTGTTGTCCCATGAGTGGCATGACGATGTTTCAGAATGCCTCCCCTGTAACGTTACTGTGTTGTAATGCGGTAGATCGCATGGAAAAATGAAAGAATGCAAAATCAAAACAGGTTCGTAGTCATTTCTTTATTTTCAGCAAAGGGTCAATAAATTTAACGTGGGGTCCCATAACTTTGACAGTACCATAACTTCGAACGAGTTTTACTTTGTCTTATTATGCAGAAGAGAGACATGTTTGTTTCTATCCACTTTGCTGAATAAAAACGCCAAGAACCCAAGTCCATGCATATAGCTGTCGTCTGAATGAAACGCGGATTTGTGTACAATTAAATGATTTTTGCGCCACCAGGAAAATTTGACTATAAACAATGGCTGCGTTCGATGCAAGACCATTTCGTAATGGC
Organism: Branchiostoma lanceolatum; assembly: GCF_035083965.1. Taxonomy (NCBI): domain Eukaryota; kingdom Metazoa; phylum Chordata; class Leptocardii; order Amphioxiformes; family Branchiostomatidae; genus Branchiostoma; species Branchiostoma lanceolatum. Next base: position 17,568,561 of record NC_089736.1, read on the forward strand.
CACTCTTACATGAAGAACAGTCAACAATCGTAACGCAAACTTTCATGTTTTACACATGAGGCATAAAGCTATACAGAACACACAAGGAACGTAGGTGTTCGTTAGTTTATGTCGCGATTAAACTTGTCTTGAGTAACGAAATAATCGCGGCTTAGAACGCCCTCCCCCCTTTACGTCACGGTCATTCCGTTGACCACGATTCGAATGTGATGCTACAGTGTTGACATTTCACGGTCCCCCGTCCCTGTCCAAATCACGTACTAGCTAGTGAGCTGGTGAGGCTCCAAAACGGCAAACCTTATTAATCTAGCTTGAAACACGTCGGATAAACTTGCATTTGATAAGTTCCCGTCGGCAGGCTCGCACATGGTTCCACAAGCAAAACCATTGATGTTGCAAACATGTAACCTAACCTCGCATTTTGTTTGAAGATTGACAGGCCGCTTTGCTTTGATGTGGGCGGCACGGGTCTCTGAATGCATCAACACGAAGTTCATTGAATTAAAATGGCGATTTCTCATTGCCTGCTCAAAAAGAAAATGAAGAAAATCATGAATGGCGAGCTTTAAAAACAATTTTTGAAATATGTCATTACTTTGCACTGGATTGACCGGGAAGACAAGGAAGATTTGCCGCATACTTTCTGGTCACATGCTGTGCCGTTCTGAGTGCAAATGTCGCCATTTCAGTTTCCGGTGTAACAATGCTTTGCCGGCGGTTTTGGACGTACTTGTGGCACATTTGTGGCATTTGTTCGTGCATGCTACAGGACCATTTGTATGAAATGAGGTATCTACTCTTTGTCATACCAAAGAACGGATCGTCAACGTTGACATTGCTTGGAACGCAACAAGCGACGTAAACAGTCGCTGAGTCACAGCGCGCCCTGCATCGGTGGAAACTTACGCACGGTCAAAAATTATTTACTACAGGGAAGCTGAAGTTAGTTGACACAAAATTATTCCGTCTGTTTACTTAAGATCGTGCCGGCAAATTAAAGAGAGACAAAGGTATTTGTATGTCGAAGTTACGGTACCCTAATTAGAATGGAACAATATGGAACGCTATATTCATAACAACATTTCTCTGGTTTTACCGACAGAGACTAAAGTGTAAATCGTGCACGGGCGATGTAAAATCAACTCGACAACGGAAAATCCTCAAACACCGCCACTCTCATTTATCATCCGTCAAAACGCAACACTTTTCAGACAACTGACACTGGTGCAATGCGATGTCGAACGTTTGAAGTTATGGGACCCCCCGTTAGTTAATAACTGAATAATTTTGTCTGTTTTCTTTGTGCTAGTGTTTCTGACTAGCAATACACCCCCTCGCCCATGGTGGTGCGGTCCAGCTGGGCATTTCGCATAATTGCACCAGCCGGATAATTGCACCAAAAACGCTGACAAATGGGTGGTGCAGTTAAGCGGATTCTACTGTATTATGCTTTGGTCACAATTGTGCCAGTGCCTGAAGGGGATGTTACAAGTCCCGGCCGGTCCCCGAAGCCACAAATTTGTCCTGGTGGACTGCTGGGTGTCGGGGGTGGGGGGTACCTCACGGTGTTCACACGATCAGCTCAACGTGTCTATTTGGTACCAGGTCCTGCATTGAATCTAACTTAAGTTAAAATGATTTGGGGTCCTGGGTGAGCACAAGAATAGCCTGGCAGCCGCAGGGTGACCAATGGGGACATGCCTAAAAGTGCTAAAAAAAACAGCCCATCAACTACCCGGTGGGGCCCCTTTTTCCAATTGGGACTTAAGCATTACCCAGCACCTGATCAGAACTGGGCTAAAGATTAAAGTAACTATGGATAACCATTAGTGTACAGTGTTACTACAAACTGTGAACAAGGTCTTACTGCTACTACTGTGACAGTCATATTGTTAGAAATATCTGGGAATTATTGGATTGGGCATAGCCTAATACTAACGGGGGGGTGTCCATAGTCCGGTAGGGTCCATAGTCCGGTAAGGTTTTTAAAATCGTTGTTGCGGAGATATGCATGGGTAGCTGCACATGATAAGTACACCTAGTTGTGGACTAAACCTTCATGTAAATCACCACGAAGTTGGAGTATGTGTTGAAGTTGGTAAGCCCCAACAGATAAAGAGTTTTAAAATTGCACAAGTCTGACGCCTTCCGTGCAGGTTGACGAGCGAATGCATCGTGAACATGCCCTTCGAAACTCTTTAATTGTAGAATACAACAGGTAAAAAGATACCACCACATATAGGAAGGACATTCATTAGATTTCCTCTAAACACAAACCTATATACCATCTTTGCCTTTAAAGTTGGATATATCGGAGTTAAAATAACGCCGCAGTGTTCATCCTGTCGCTCCGCCATCTTTACCAATCACGTATGACGCCAGCCAAAAGAGGTGCCCAACACAAATTAAATTAGTCAACTCGCCGGTAGAGCGCCCACCATTCCAGAAAATTTAACTCTACCGACTTAAAAATCCCATAGATATTGCTGCTGCCAATAACAAGGTTAAAAAGACCATCAAGGAAGCCGAAAGCGTAAAGGCATACGATCGCAGACAATCTAAACAATGTCCCGCCATTTTGTTTGCCGGCGGTAGATTGATCTCGCCGTGAGAGGGGAAATTTCTGTCTCACCGTATTTGAACAATTACTGTTACAAAATATGGCACATATTTGCGACAAAAAAATGATATTGCAAGGCTTTAGTGTAATTCTATTCACATGGGATGCTTAAACATGAACAGTAACATGGACGACCCCACACATCCCTGCAGACAGTTCCTGCCCCCGGTAGTTGAGACAACCTACAGCCTCCGTAGACATGTGGGGCTGAAACCACCAATCAGCAGGACGAACAGACACAAAAACTCTTTCATTCCGAGAACACTGTTATCTATGATGTGATGCCCGCCAATTACTCTATGCCCACGTTGTCATTTTTGTAAAATAATTTTAATCTGAATAATTGATAAATAATGGTGTTTTTTTAACTGTAATATGCTACTGTATTAAATTGTTTGTATACTATTATTACTATGTAAAATCAATGCAATTCAGTCCTATGGACTGCAATTTTGATTTACAATAAAGTTCTAAAGTTCTAAAGTAATGACCTGCTCGTCACCATACCGGAGTTTGGACCCCCTTTCTGTGTTGGAAGGTTCCACTAGAATGCAAACCCCAAAAGTGCCGTGACCTTTGTGTGCAATAAAACCAAAGTGCGGAATGCTAATGTATAAATGAAAACTATGTCTGTGTAGCTTTAATCACAGTTATATGCCTGTTACAAGATCTAAGCTTGTTTTTGATGGGTTCAGGGCAAAATGTACGATGACAAAAGACATGCGCATTCACTTAGAACGGTTACCGGACTATGGACACCCCCCGTTAGACAAGTAAGTAAATAAAACTCCCAAATTGCAAAAATTAAAGCAAAGTAAACCATTTTGATTCACTTGAAATTGATTACACGTAGGTCAGGTAACGTCTATATATGAAGAAAAACATTTAGATATTGAACAACATAATTAGCAGAGATGGCAGACTTAACCCACAGACTGTAAGCACCCTCTGTCAGAAGATACAAAAACTTCACCGCAGAATTTAACATACATGACGTAGACAAATTATGTCAGGTTTCTTCTCCTCCTCCTGTCATCTCAGTTAAATTGATTCAACTCCGTCATTTTTGGGCCAAACGACCTTAGATTTGGCATTTTTTCATTTTTTTTAAACAGGCCTTACAAACATTTCTAGAGAGGTTTTTTGGGGGCCTTTTTAGGCAAAAATTGAATTTTGGGCTCCTGTGCCCTGGTATTACAACCAAATGACCTGGAATTCAGTACAAGGGTGCCTTGAACATGTCTTTACATGACTTCAAGCTACCACCCATGTGCCCGCAGGACTTCAATCTAATCACTGTTTTGGTATACGCCACTTCAAAATGTCTCATTTGAGGACTTTTGGGCCTATTTTCAGACCAAAAACGGACCCAAATTCCGATCTCCGTTCCATGTTCTATCTAAGGTTTGACACGTTCCATTTGCCATTGGCCAAAGAACACGTGTTCCATTCGGGTTACCTGAGGTCATGTTGCAGGAACACATGCGCAATAAATGACACATTCAAATAAATGTACCTTAGAACAATATAAAACATCCAACGGTAGGAAGTGAAATATGCTGTATTTGCTCAGGAGCAAACGAGGGCCTTTCTAGTGTATCATGTATTTTCTTGTTGTGCAAATAGATATGCCGGCAACCGTAGGGGTACCTCTCGGTGTTCTCACGGTTAGGTCATGTCGTCTTTTTGTCAGCGGGGCCCGGGTAGAATTTAAGTGAGAAGTCTCCTCGGGTCCTGCCGTGCCCAAAAATAGCCATGTAGTTGCAGGGTTCCCCAGGGGGCCACGTAGGGGTCGCGCCCAAAAGTGCCAGAAACAGCCAGGAAGTACCTGGCAGGGCCCCTTTTTCCGATAGGGACCGAAGCATAACCAAGGATCCCCAGATAATTGAAAGTTAACTTTTTTCTGGCCATATTTCCCCTGTATCTTTGCTCGTAATTCGCTATTGTTCGGCCTTTGTAAAATCCTGACATAACTCATAACATATCAATCGATCTCGCTATGAAAACGTCCAGTAAACATTGTTATTGGGGGAAATACAATGCCACACAGACATTGTAAAAATGCAATTTTCATAAAAACAACTTTGACTGTTTCTGTTTACATCATAAAACAAAGCAGGGATCAGAAAACAACATGCCAGCGGTGCACAGGACCACGTGGTTCCATATTTGAAGTACGCTATCAGCAGGACGGTGGAAGAATTAATTTGTGCATAGAAGAAATGTTGAAAGTAGCATGGACACAGTTTACCTGTCAATTTGGTAATTGTCGGGGGGGGGCTACATTTATTCTGGGGGTATGTTTATTTGGTTTTGAAGATTTGTCCCTTGGGTACTTTTATTGGGGGGATGTTCATTTTGGGAGATGAGAGTAGGCACAGTAACATAAGTTGACTTTTATTTGGGGGGGATGTTCATTTTGGGAGATGAGAGTAGGTACATTAACATAAGTTGACTTTTATTTGGGGGGGATGTTCATTTTGGGAGATGAGAGTAGGCACATTAACATAAGTTGACTTTTATTTGGGGGGATGTTCATTTTGGGAGATGAGAGTAGGAACATTAACATAAGTTGCCTTTTATTTGGGGGGGGTGTTCATTTTGGGAGATGAGAGTAGGTACATTAACATATTAAGTTGACTTTTATTTGGGGGGGATGTTCATTTTGGGAGATGAGAGTAGGTACATAAACATATTAAGTTGACTTTTATTTGGGGGGATGTTCATTTTGGGAGATGAGAGTAGGTACATTAACATAAGTTGACTTTTATTTGGGGGGATGTTCATTTTGGGAGATGAGAGTAGGCACATTAACATAAGTTGACTTTTATTTGGGGGGATGTTCATTTTGGGAGATGAGAGTAGGTACATTAACATAAGTTGACTTTTATTTGGGGGGATGTTCATTTTGGGAGATGAGAGTAGGCACATTAACATAAGTTGACTTTTATTTGGGGGGGATGTTCATTTTGGGAGATGAGAGTAGGCACATTAACATAAGTTGACATTTATTTGGGGGGATGTTCATTTTGGGAGATGAGAGTAGGCACATTAACATAAGTTGACTTTTATTTGGGGGGGATGTTCATTTTGGGAGATGAGAGTAGGCACATTAACATAAGTTGACATTTATTTGGGGGGATGTTCATTTTGGGAGATGAGAGTAGGCACATTAACATAAGTTGACTTTTATTTTGGGGGGATGTTCATTTTGGGAGATGAGAGTAGGCACATTAACATAAGTTGACTTTTATTTGGGGGGATGTTCATTTTGGGAGATGAGAGTAGGCACATTAACATAAGTTGACTTTTATTTGGGGGGGATGTTCATTTTGGGAGATGAGAGTAGGCACATTAACATAAGTTGACTTTTATTTTGGGGGGATGTTCATTTTGGGAGATGAGAGTAGGCACATTAACATAAGTTGACTTTTATTTGGGGGGGATGTTCATTTTGGGAGATGAGAGTAGGCACATTAACATAAGTTGACTTTTATTTGGGGGGGATGTTCATTTTGGGAGATGAGAGTAGGCACATTAACATAAATTGACATTTATTTGGGGGGATGTTCATTTTGGGAGATGAGAGTAGGTACATTAACATAAGTTGACTTTTATTTGGGGGGATGTTCATTTTGGGAGATGAGAGTAGGCACATTAACATAAGTTGACTTTTATTTGGGGGGGATGTTCATTTTGGGAGATGAGAGTAGGCACATTAACATAAGTTGACTTTTATTTTGGGGGGATGTTCATTTTGGGAGATGAGAGTAGGCACATTAACATAAGTTGACTTTTATTTGGGGGGGATGTTCATTTTGGGAGATGAGAGTAGGTACATTAACATAAGTTGACTTTTATTTGGGGGGATGTTCATTTTGGGAGATGAGAGTAGGCACATTAACATAAGTTGACTTTTATTTGGGGGGATGTTCATTTTGGGAGATGAGAGTAGGTACATTAACATAAGTTGACTTTTATTTGGGGGGGATGTTCATTTCGGGAGATGAGAGTAGGCACATTAACATAAGTTGACTTTTATTTGGGGGGGATGTTCATTTTGGGAGATGAGAGTAGGTACATTAACATATTAAGTTGACTTTTATTTGGGGGGGATGTTCATTTTGGGAGATGAGAGTAGGAACATTAACATAAGTTGCCTTTTATTTGGGGGGGATGTTCATTTTGGGAGATGAGAGTAGGCACATTAACATAAGTTGACTTTTATTTGGGGGGGATGTTCATTTTGGGAGATGAGAGTAGGCACATTAACATAAGTTGACTTTTATTTTGGGGGGATGTTCATTTTGGGAGATGAGAGTAGGCACATTAACATAAGTTGACTTTTATTTGGGGGGGATGTTCATTTTGGGAGATGAGAGTAGGTACATTAACATAAGTTGACTTTTATTTGGGGGGATGTTCATTTTGGGAGATGAGAGTAGGCACATTAACATAAGTTGACTTTTATTTGGGGGGATGTTCATTTTGGGAGATGAGAGTAGGTACATTAACATAAGTTGACTTTTATTTGGGGGGGATGTTCATTTCGGGAGATGAGAGTAGGCACATTAACATAAGTTGACTTTTATTTGGGGGGGATGTTCATTTTGGGAGATGAGAGTAGGTACATTAACATATTAAGTTGACTTTTATTTGGGGGGGATGTTCATTTTGGGAGATGAGAGAAGTACATTAACATAAGTTGACTTTTATTTGGGGGATGTTCATTTTGGGAGATGAGAGTAGGTACATTAACATAAGTTGACTTTTATTTGGGGGATGTTCATTTTGGGAGATGAGAGTAGGTACATTAACATATTAAGTTGACTTTTATTTGGGGGGATGTTCATTTTGGGAGATGAGAGTAGGAACATTAACATAAGTTGACTTTTATTTGGGGGGGATGTTCATTTTGGGAGATGAGAGTAGGTACATTAACATAAGTTGACTTTTATTTGGGGGATGTTCATTTTGGGAGATGAGAGTAGGTACATTAACATATTAAGTTGACTTTTATTTGGGGGGATGTTCATTTTGGGAGATGAGAGTAGGAACATTAACATAAGTTGCCTTTTATTTGGGGGGATGTTCATTTTGGGAGATGAGAGTAGGCACATTAACATAAGTTGACTTTTATTTGGGAGGATGTTCATTTTGGGAGATGAGAGTAGGTACATTAACATAAGTTGACTTTTATTTGGGGGATGTTCATTTTGGGAGATGAGAGTAGGCACATTAACATAAGTTGCCTTTTATTTGGGGGGGATGTTCATTTTGGGAGATGAGAGTAGGCACATTAACATATTAAGTTGACTTTTATTTGGGGGGGATGTTCATTTTGGGAGATGAGAGTAGGTACATTAACATAAGTTGACTTTTATTTGGGGGATGTTCATTTTGGGAGATGCGAGTAGGTACATTAACATATTAAGTTGACTTTTATTTGGGGGGGGATGTTCATTTTGGGAGATGAGAGTAGGCACATTAACATAAGTTGACTTTTATTTGGGGGGGATGTTCATTTTGGGAGATGAGAGTAGGTACATTAACATAAGTTGACTTTCATTTGGGGGGGATGTTCATTTTCGGAGATGAGAGTAGGCACATTAACATAAGTTGACTTTTATTTGGGGGGGATGTTCATTTTGGGAGATGAGAGTAGGTACATTAACATATTAAGTTTACTTTTATTTGGGGGGATGTCCATTTTGGGAGATGAGAGTAGGCACATTAACATAAGTTGACTTTTATTTGGGGGGGATGTTCATTTTGGGAGATGAGAGTAGGAACATTAACATAAGTTGCCTTTTATTTGGGGGGGATGTTCATTTTGGGAGATGAGAGTAGGTACATTAACATATTAAGTTGACTTTTATTTGGGGGGGGATGTTCATTTTGGGAGATGAGAGTAGGCACATTAACATAAGTTGACTTTTATTTGGGGGGGATGTTCATTTTGGGAGATGAGAGTAGGAACATTAACATAAGTTGACTTTTATTTGGGGGGGATGTTCATTTTCGGAGATGAGAGTAGGCACATTAACATAAGTTGACTTTTATTTGGGGGGGATGTTCATTTTGGGAGATGAGAGTAGGTACATTAACATATTAAGTTGACTTTTATTTGGGGGGATGTCCATTTTGGGAGATGAGAGTAGGCACATTAACATAAGTTGACTTTTATTTGGGGGGGATGTTCATTTTGGGAGATGAGAGTAGGAACATTAACATAAGTTGCCTTTTATTTGGGGGGGATGTTCATTTTGGGAGATGAGAGTAGGTACATTAACATATTAAGTTGACTTTTATTTGGGGGGGATGTTCATTTTCGGAGATGAGAGTAGGCACATTAACATAAGTTGACTTTTATTTGGGGGGGATGTTCATTTTGGGAGATGAGAGTAGGTACATTAACATATTAAGTTGACTTTTATTTGGGGGGATGTCCATTTTGGGAGATGAGAGTAGGAACATTAACATAAGTTGCCTTTTATTTGGGGGGGATGTTCATTTTGGGAGATGAGAGTAGGCACATTAACATAAGTTGACTTTTATTTGGGGGGGATGTTCATTTTGGGAGATGAGAGTAGGAACATTAACATAAGTTGCCTTTTATTTGGGGGGGATGTTCATTTTGGGAGATGAGAGTAGGTACATTAACATATTAAGTTGACTTTTATTTGGGGGGATGTCCATTTTGGGAGATGAGAGTAGGCACATTAACATAAGTTGACTTTTATTTGGGGGGGATGTTCATTTTGGGAGATGAGAGTAGGTACATTAACATATTAAGTTGACTTTTATTTGGGGGGATGTCCATTTTGGGAGATGAGAGTAGGCACATTAACATAAGTTGACTTTTATTTGGGGGGGATGTTCATTTTGGGAGATGAGAGTAGGAACATTAACATAAGTTGCCTTTTATTTGGGGGGGATGTTCATTTTGGGAGATGAGAGTAGGTACATTAACATATTAAGTTGACTTTTATTTGGGGGGGATGTTCATTTTCGGAGATGAGAGTAGGCACATTAACATAAGTTGACTTTTATTTGGGGGGGATGTTCATTTTGGGAGATGAGAGTAGGTACATTAACATATTAAGTTGACTTTTATTTGGGGGGATGTCCATTTTGGGAGATGAGAGTAGGAACATTAACATAAGTTGCCTTTTATTTGGGGGGGATGTTCATTTTGGGAGATGAGAGTAGGCACATTAACATAAGTTGACTTTTATTTGGGGGGGGATGTTCATTTTGGGAGATGAGAGTAGGAACATTAACATAAGTTGCCTTTTATTTGGGGGGGATGTTCATTTTGGGAGATGAGAGTAGGTACATTAACATATTAAGTTGACTTTTATTTGGGGGGGATGTTCATTTTCGGAGATGAGAGTAGGCACATTAACATAAGTTGACTTTTATTTGGGGGGGATGTTCATTTTGGGAGATGAGAGTAGGTACATTAACATATTAAGTTGACTTTTATTTGGGGGGATGTCCATTTTGGGAGATGAGAGTAGGAACATTAACATAAGTTGCCTTTTATTTGGGGGGGATGTTCATTTTGGGAGATGAGAGTAGGTACATTAACATATTAAGTTGACTTTTATTTGGGGGGATGTCCATTTTGGGAGATGAGAGTAGGCACATTAACATAAGTTGACTTTTATTTGGGGGGGATGTTCATTTTGGGAGATGAGAGTAGGAACATTAACATAAGTTGCCTTTTATTTGGGGGGGATGTTCATTTTGGGAGATGAGAGTAGGTACATTAACATATTAAGTTGACTTTTATTTGGGGGGGATGTTCATTTTCGGAGATGAGAGTAGGCACATTAACATAAGTTGACTTTTATTTGGGGGGGATGTTCATTTTGGGAGATGAGAGTAGGTACATTAACATATTAAGTTGACTTTTATTTGGGGGGATGTCCATTTTGGGAGATGAGAGTAGGAACATTAACATAAGTTGCCTTTTATTTGGGGGGGATGTTCATTTTGGGAGATGAGAGTAGGCACATTAACATAAGTTGACTTTTATTTGGGGGGGATGTTCATTTTGGGAGATGAGAGTAGGAACATTAACATAAGTTGCCTTTTATTTGGGGGGGATGTTCATTTTGGGAGATGAGAGTAGGTACATTAACATATTAAGTTGACTTTTATTTGGGGGGATGTCCATTTTGGGAGATGAGAGTAGGCACATTAACATAAGTTGACTTTTATTTGGGGGGGATGTTCATTTTGGGAGATGAGAGTAGGAACATTAACATAAGTTGCCTTTTATTTGGGGGGGATGTTCATTTTGGGAGATGAGAGTAGGTACATTAACATATTAAGTTGACTTTTATTTGGGGGGGATGTTCATTTTGGGAGATGAGAGTAGGCACATTAACATAAGTTGACTTTTATTTGGGGGGGATGTTCATTTTGGGAGATGAGAGTAGGAACATTAACATAAGTTGACTTTTATTTGGGGGGGATGTTCATTTTCGGAGATGAGAGTAGGCACATTAACATAAGTTGACTTTTATTTGGGGGGGATGTTCATTTTGGGAGATGAGAGTAGGTACATTAACATATTAAGTTGACTTTTATTTGGGGGGATGTCCATTTTAGGAGATGAGAGTAGGCACATTAACATAAGTTGACTTTTATTTGGGGGGATGTTCATTTTGGGAGATGAGAGTAGGCACATTAACATAAGTTGACTTTTATTTGGGGGGATGTTCATTTTGGGAGATGAGAGTAGGCACATTAACATAAGTTGACTTTTATTTGGGGGGATGTTCATTTTGGGAGATGAGAGTAGGTACATTAACATATTAAGTTGACTTTTATTTGGGGGGATGTTCATTTTGGGAGATGAGAGTAGGTACATTAACATATTAAGTTGACTTTTATTTGGGGGGGATGTTCATTTTGGGAGATGAGAGTAGGTACATTAACATATTAAGTTGACTTTTATTTGGGGGGATGTTCATTTTGGGAGATGAGAGTAGGCACATTAACATAAGTTGACTTTTATTTGGGGGGATGTTCATTTTGGGAGATGAGAGTAGGCACATTAACATATTAAGTTGACTTTTATTTGGGGGGATGTTCATTTTGGGAGATGAGAGTAGGTACATTAACATATTAAGTTGACTTTTATTTGGGGGGGATGTTCATTTTGGGAGATGAGAGTAGGTACATTAGCATATTAAGTTGACTTTTATTTGGGGGGATGTTCATTTTGGGAGATGAGAGTAGGCACATTAACATAAGTTGACTTTTATTTGGGGGGATGTTCATTTTGGGAGATGAGAGTAGGCACATTAACATAAGTTGACTTTTATTTGGGGGGGATGTTCATTTTGGGAGATGAGAGTAGGTACATTAACATATTAAGTTGACTTTTATTTGGGGGGGATGTTCATTTTGGGAGATGAGAGTAGGCACATTAACATAAGTTGACTTTTATTTGGGGGGATGTTCATTTTGGGAGATGAGAGTAGGTACATTAACATATTAAGTTGACTTTTATTTGGGGGGATGTTCATTTTGGGAGATGAGAGTAGGTACATTAACATAAGTTGACTTTTATTTGGGGGGGATGTTCATTTTGGGAGATGAGAGTAGGTACATTAACATATTAAGTTGACTTTTATTTGGGGGGGATGTTCATTTTGGGAGATGAGAGTAGGTACATTAACATATTAAGTTGACTTTTATTTGGGGGGGATGTTCATTTTGGGAGATGAGAGTAGGCACATTAACATAAGTTGACTTTTATTTGGGGGGATGTTCATTTTGGGAGATGAGAGTAGGCACATTAACATAAGTTGCCTTTTATTTGGGGGGATGTTCATTTTGGGAGATGAGAGTAGGTACATTAACATAAGTTGACATTTATTTGGGGGGGATGTTCATTTTGGGAGATGAGAGTAGGCACATTAACATATTAAGTTGACTTTTATTTGGGGGGGATGTTCATTTTGGGAGATGAGAGTAGGCACATTAACATAAGTTGACTTTTATTTGGGGGGATGTTCATTTTGGGAGATGAGAGTAGGTACATTAACATAAGTTGACATTTATTTGGGGGGGATGTTCATTTTGGGAGATGAGAGTAGGCACATTAACATAAGTTGACTTTTATTTGGGGGGGATGTTCATTTTGGGAGATGAGAGTAGGGCTGGCACATTAACATAAGTTGACTTTTATTTGGGGGGGATGTTCATTTTGGGAGATGAGAGTAGGCACATTAACATAAGTTGACTTTTATTTGGGGGGATGTTCATTTTGGGAGATGAGAGTAGGTACATTAACATAAGTTGACTTTTATTTGGGGGATGTTCATTTTGGGAGATGAGAGTAGGCACATTAACATAAGTTGCCTTTTATTTGGGGGGGATGTTCATTTTGGGAGATGAGAGTAGGCACATTAACATATTAAGTTGACTTTTATTTGGGGGGGATGTTCATTTTGGGAGATGAGAGTAGGTACATTAACATAAGTTGACTTTTATTTGGGGGATGTTCATTTTGGGAGATGCGAGTAGGTACATTAACATATTAAGTTGACTTTTATTTGGGGGGGGATGTTCATTTTGGGAGATGAGAGTAGGCACATTAACATAAGTTGACTTTTATTTGGGGGGGATGTTCATTTTGGGAGATGAGAGTAGGTACATTAACATAAGTTGACTTTCATTTGGGGGGGATGTTCATTTTCGGAGATGAGAGTAGGTACATTAACATATTAAGTTGACTTTTATTTGGGGGGGATGTTCATTTTGGGAGATGAGAGTAGGCACATTAACATAAGTTGACTTTTATTTGGGGGGATGTTCATTTTGGGAGATGAGAGTAGGCACATTAACATAAGTTGCCTTTTATTTGGGGGGATGTTCATTTTGGGAGATGAGAGTAGGTACATTAACATAAGTTGACATTTATTTGGGGGGGATGTTCATTTTGGGAGATGAGAGTAGGCACATTAACATATTAAGTTGACTTTTATTTGGGGGGGATGTTCATTTTGGGAGATGAGAGTAGGCACATTAACATAAGTTGACTTTTATTTGGGGGGATGTTCATTTTGGGAGATGAGAGTAGGTACATTAACATAAGTTGACATTTATTTGGGGGGGATGTTCATTTTGGGAGATGAGAGTAGGCACATTAACATAAGTTGACTTTTATTTGGGGGGGATGTTCATTTTGGGAGATGAGAGTAGGGCTGGCACATTAACATAAGTTGACTTTTATTTGGGGGGGATGTTCATTTTGGGAGATGAGAGTAGGCACATTAACATAAGTTGACTTTTATTTGGGGGGATGTTCATTTTCGGAGATGAGAGTAGGTACATTAACATACTAGAGTTCCACGACCTCATACCTTCGCCAAATGATTTTAACCTTTATGACTGATGTATTAGGAGTGTTTCTCGTCAATTATAAATCATACCAGTTGATTGTCTTAAAATATAACATGTCCAAAGTATGAGCTTAACAAATTATGAGCTCAACAAAGAAGGTTATGCTAATATTTTTCATTAATTATGCAAACGAGGCCCTTATTAGCATAATTTGATTCAACGATGTTTACATTCACATAACGTCCCGATGCCAAAAAAAAGTATTGAATGTATGAAATTGCCGTCATTTGCCAGTGTGGAATTAGAGAAGTTACTCATTAAGTATGCAAATTAGCCCACATTAGCATATTTTCTATCTATAAACATTCCTCTCTTCCTCAGTTACAATTTGAATAGTGATATCATGGAACAAAGCGGATTTTTAAATTTGCCTCATTAATTATGCAAATTAGAATCTGATTTGCATAACAATTGTCCAATCATATTAAGCATCACACAAACTATCTACATACCAAAAATAATGACCATCCATCAAGCCCATCTTGTTATAGTATTTCCTCATTAATTATGCAAATGAGGTCTTCATTTGCATAGTTCATATCAATTAATATTCCTCTCTTCCTCAGTTACATATGTCACATGTTTCAGAGTCCTATCATGGAATTTGGCGGATGTATAAACTTTCCTCATTAAGTATGCAAATTAGATACTGATTTGCATAAGAGGTGTCTAATCATGTACATCATCACTCAAGCTATCTACCTACCAAAAATCATTACCATCCATCAAGCCCTTCTTGAGTTATTGCCTTTCAAAGTCAGACGCAAAGCCTGCTCCTGCAGTTCCAAAAAAGCCGCTAGGGGGCCCAAACCCACACCACTTATTCTCTGTCCAAAGAGCTATCTACCACTCAAAAATCAGTTCCATAGCATGTCCAGAACACGAGATATCAAAACAGGAAGTTCCGCTGCAGTACCGTAAGAAGCCGCTAGGGGGCCCAAAATCTAATCGTTTTTAGGTCTCATCAAAACCTACCAACATACCAAATACCAAGACAATCCATCCAGGCGTTCTTGAGTTATGATGGTCCACTACAAACAGACAAACAGACAAACAGACAAACAGACAGTTGACTTTTATTTGGGGGGATGTTCATTTTGGGAGATGAGAGTAGGTACATTAACATATTAAGTTGACTTTTATTTGGGGGGGATGTTCATTTTGGGAGATGAGAGTAGGCACATTAACATATTAAGTTGACTTTTATTTGGGGGGATGTTCATTTTGGGAGATGAGAGTAGGCACATTAACATAAGTTGACTTTTATTTGGGGGGATGTTCATTTTGGGAGATGAGAGTAGGCACATTAACATAAGTTGACTTTTATTTGGGGGGGATGTTCATTTTGGGAGATGAGAGTAGGTACATTAACATATTAAGTTGACTTTTATTTGGGGGGGATGTTCATTTTGGGAGATGAGAGTAGGCACATTAACATAAGTTGACTTTTATTTGGGGGGATGTTCATTTTGGGAGATGAGAGTAGGTACATTAACATATTAAGTTGACTTTTATTTGGGGGGATGTTCATTTTGGGAGATGAGAGTAGGTACATTAACATAAGTTGACTTTTATTTGGGGGGGATGTTCATTTTGGGAGATGAGAGTAGGTACATTAACATATTAAGTTGACTTTTATTTGGGGGGGATGTTCATTTTGGGAGATGAGAGTAGGTACATTAACATATTAAGTTGACTTTTATTTGGGGGGGATGTTCATTTTGGGAGATGAGAGTAGGCACATTAACATAAGTTGACTTTTATTTGGGGGGATGTTCATTTTGGGAGATGAGAGTAGGCACATTAACATAAGTTGCCTTTTATTTGGGGGGATGTTCATTTTGGGAGATGAGAGTAGGTACATTAACATAAGTTGACATTTATTTGGGGGGGATGTTCATTTTGGGAGATGAGAGTAGGCACATTAACATATTAAGTTGACTTTTATTTGGGGGGGATGTTCATTTTGGGAGATGAGAGTAGGCACATTAACATAAGTTGACTTTTATTTGGGGGGATGTTCATTTTGGGAGATGAGAGTAGGTACATTAACATAAGTTGACATTTATTTGGGGGGGATGTTCATTTTGGGAGATGAGAGTAGGCACATTAACATAAGTTGACTTTTATTTGGGGGGGATGTTCATTTTGGGAGATGAGAGTAGGGCTGGCACATTAACATAAGTTGACTTTTATTTGGGGGGGATGTTCATTTTGGGAGATGAGAGTAGGCACATTAACATAAGTTGACTTTTATTTGGGGGGATGTTCATTTTCGGAGATGAGAGTAGGTACATTAACATACTAGAGTTCCACGACCTCATACCTTCGCCAAATGATTTTAACCTTTATGACTGATGTATTAGGAGTGTTTCTCGTCAATTATAAATCATACCAGTTGATTGTCTTAAAATATAACATGTCCAAAGTATGAGCTTAACAAATTATGAGCTCAACAAAGAAGGTTATGCTAATATTTTTCATTAATTATGCAAACGAGGCCCTTATTAGCATAATTTGATTCAACGATGTTTACATTCACATAACGTCCCGATGCCAAAAAAAAGTATTGAATGTATGAAATTGCCGTCATTTGCCAGTGTGGAATTAGAGAAGTTACTCATTAAGTATGCAAATTAGCCCACATTAGCATATTTTCTATCTATAAACATTCCTCTCTTCCTCAGTTACAATTTGAATAGTGATATCATGGAACAAAGCGGATTTTTAAATTTGCCTCATTAATTATGCAAATTAGAATCTGATTTGCATAACAATTGTCCAATCATATTAAGCATCACACAAACTATCTACATACCAAAAATAATGACCATCCATCAAGCCCATCTTGTTATAGTATTTCCTCATTAATTATGCAAATGAGGTCTTCATTTGCATAGTTCATATCAATTAATATTCCTCTCTTCCTCAGTTACATATGTCACATGTTTCAGAGTCCTATCATGGAATTTGGCGGATGTATAAACTTTCCTCATTAAGTATGCAAATTAGATACTGATTTGCATAAGAGGTGTCTAATCATGTACATCATCACTCAAGCTATCTACCTACCAAAAATCATTACCATCCATCAAGCCCTTCTTGAGTTATTGCCTTTCAAAGTCAGACGCAAAGCCTGCTCCTGCAGTTCCAAAAAAGCCGCTAGGGGGCCCAAACCCACACCACTTATTCTCTGTCCAAAGAGCTATCTACCACTCAAAAATCAGTTCCATAGCATGTCCAGAACACGAGATATCAAAACAGGAAGTTCCGCTGCAGTACCGTAAGAAGCCGCTAGGGGGCCCAAAATCTAATCGTTTTTAGGTCTCATCAAAACCTACCAACATACCAAATACCAAGACAATCCATCCAGGCGTTCTTGAGTTATGATGGTCCACTACAAACAGACAAACAGACAAACAGACAAACAGACAGTTGACTTTTATTTGGGGGGATGTTCATTTTGGGAGATGAGAGTAGGTACATTAACATATTAAGTTGACTTTTATTTGGGGGGGATGTTCATTTTGGGAGATGAGAGTAGGCACATTAACATATTAAGTTGACTTTTATTTGGGGGGATGTTCATTTTGGGAGATGAGAGTAGGCACATTAACATAAGTTGACTTTTATTTGGGGGGATGTTCATTTTGGGAGATGAGAGTAGGCACATTAACATAAGTTGACTTTTATTTGGGGGGGATGTTCATTTTGGGAGATGAGAGTAGGTACATTAACATATTAAGTTGACTTTTATTTGGGGGGGATGTTCATTTTGGGAGATGAGAGTAGGCACATTAACATAAGTTGACTTTTATTTGGGGGGATGTTCATTTTGGGAGATGAGAGTAGGTACATTAACATATTAAGTTGACTTTTATTTGGGGGGATGTTCATTTTGGGAGATGAGAGTAGGTACATTAACATAAGTTGACTTTTATTTGGGGGGGATGTTCATTTTGGGAGATGAGAGTAGGTACATTAACATATTAAGTTGACTTTTATTTGGGGGGGATGTTCATTTTGGGAGATGAGAGTAGGTACATTAACATATTAAGTTGACTTTTATTTGGGGGGGATGTTCATTTTGGGAGATGAGAGTAGGCACATTAACATAAGTTGACTTTTATTTGGGGGGATGTTCATTTTGGGAGATGAGAGTAGGCACATTAACATAAGTTGCCTTTTATTTGGGGGGATGTTCATTTTGGGAGATGAGAGTAGGTACATTAACATAAGTTGACATTTATTTGGGGGGGATGTTCATTTTGGGAGATGAGAGTAGGCACATTAACATAAGTTGACTTTTATTTGGGGGATGTTCATTTTGGGAGATGAGAGTAGGTACATTAACATAAGTTGCCTTTTATTTAGGGGGGATGTTCATTTTGGGAGATGAGAGTAGGCACATTAACATAAGTTGACTTTTATTTGGGGGGGTGTTCATTTTGGGAGATGAGAGTAGGCACATTAACATAAGTTGACTTTTATTTGGGGGGATGTTCATTTTGGGAGATGAGAGTAGGTACATTAACATAA
Source organism: Branchiostoma lanceolatum (assembly GCF_035083965.1). NCBI lineage: Eukaryota > Metazoa > Chordata > Leptocardii > Amphioxiformes > Branchiostomatidae > Branchiostoma > Branchiostoma lanceolatum. The sequence goes on from NC_089736.1 coordinate 17,587,147, forward strand.
GTTGACTTTTATTTGGGGGGGATGTTCATTTTGGGAGATGAGAGTAGGTACATTAACATAAGTTGACTTTTATTTGGGGGGGATGTTCATTTTGGGAGATGAGAGTAGGCACATTAACATATTAAGTTGACTTTTATTTGGGGGGATGTTCATTTTGGGAGATGAGAGTAGGTACATTAACATATTAAGTTGACTTTTATTTGGGGGGGATGTTCATTTTGGGAGATGAGAGTAGGTACATTAACATATTAAGTTGACTTTTATTTGGGGGGATGTTCATTTTGGGAGATGAGAGTAGGTACATTAACATAAGTTGCCTTTTATTTGGGGGGATGTTCATTTTGGGAGATGAGAGTAGATACATTAACATAAGTTGACTTTTATTTGGGGGGGATGTTCATTTTGGGAGATGAGAGTAGGCACATTAACATAAGTTGACTTTTATTTGGGAGGATGTTCATTTTGGGAGATGAGAGTAGGCACATTAACATAAGTTGCCTTTTATTTGGGGGGATGTTCATTTTGGGAGATGAGAGTAGGCACATTAACATAAGTTGCCTTTGGGAGCACAACAATAACAATCAGTTTTTACAAAGGATTTTTAGGCGACAGAAAATACATGTATATTCAGAAAATGAGAGTACTTGTTAAAATTTAGAATATTTTTACGTGCAAATCTTGAATACAGTGTGCATTTTGCATGTGACATGTTTGTATTTCAAGCCCTGCACGACGTGTCCAAGAAAAACTGGATTTTCCATAAGATTTGTACATTTTCGCATAGTGCTTTGTGCATTCTTAAAAAAAATCATACATTTTTCCATACTAATTGTGCATTTTTCATAAAATTCGTACAAATTTCTATTGATTCAGGTGAATGCTAAGGCACCCCTGAAGTATGTTAGAGACATATGTAGCTACATAGAGATTCCATCTATAAGTAGAAAATTTAAAGGAAAAAGGAGCATTAGGATATACCAAGGTTTAACTTGGGAAAGTGAAACTATTTAGAATTCCGCTTTGGAAGAAGGCATGGCAGGTTGATATGACAGAATGAGAAAACATAAACTTCGACCAGTATTCCATAAAAAATACATCATGCATAAAGGTAATGTTTTTATGACTAGGAATCACATTTGCAGTAGGAAAATGGCCTTCACTAGGAATTGCATTTGATGATGTTGATTACCTTTTGCATTTGACTGCCACCACCATCTATTACATTTTACAACTTAAAAGTTCAACAAGCTTTACAGAAAGATGTTTAATATGTCATCTATGAAATTTCCCAATCTAGAATTATTGTGTAGTTTCTGTCAAAATGATATTGTGAAATGTCATTTCCTTTAAATTCAATCATACACAAAGCTGATAAGAAAATGGAACCATTAGGAATTTTTCATATCTATATATCTATTTGCAAACTCAAGCTTATTGGAAGGAAACAAACAGATGCAATAACGTATGAAACATTGCAGAAATGTCAAGTCTATAGAACTACATTATTGGGGTGTCTGACTTCCTCTTTGAAAGCAGTGGCTAATGAATAGCCCCACATTTATGAAAAATACAGCAAAAATGGTGTTATTTATGAAACCACACAAGCCTCTGATACTGGTAAGGCTAAACCAAGGCAGACACTTGCTCAAAGCTTAGCCATTGAATGTCCCACAGTCAGATTTCTTTATACATGTAAAATACAGGAACAAGCATACATGAAAATCATGGTCTACAAGAAACACATCATAGGGCTTCTAACATATTTGAGACGTTGGGAGGAGTCTAACTTTCCATTTAAAGTTGACAGTGAAGAAAACCCTTGATATACTTACAGCAACAAAGGGTGGTATGTCCTCCCACACATACTGCTCTTTGGGGTTTGGACAAGGCATGACCAGAAACACTCTACTGGTACCCAGGACATGTACTTCAACTAATATTCAAGGAAGTAGCCATACAGAAAACCTTCCACTATGGCATGATGGCAAGAATTATCTTGAACTGCAAACTTCATTTTCAACATACATTACAGACGATCCTTGGCTTCTTAAGTGATGATAGTATGAAAATGTCCCTTGAGACTTAAGACGTCCAATGTACATACATGTAAGCATAGTTCTGGCCCATGCTGGGAAGTCTGGTAAATCAATTTTAGTGCATTTACGTCAGCAAATACCTTAAACTATGGTTTAGAAACCTGTCTATGGAAACAAAAGAACACACATTTGTCAAGGACTAAGAGAAACTCATATAACTACCAGTAGCTATAGCTTCCAAACCCCACATGTTAACATATCACAAAAGCCATAGTGAAAGGCTTTGATGCAAGAAAATCCATGGGATATGAGCTGAAAAAGAGTATATTCACGGACAAACATATGTGCCAAGGACCAGTATGTAAGATATTGCCCTCCTACACCAAAACACCTATAATACAGCTGTAGCTTTTAGAAATTGTTGTTAGTCCTGTATAGTTAAATTTATGTCTCTCTTCATTCAGCTTTGGGTGCTATATATACAGAATAAGAATGAAAAATGTACTATGTTCCTAGTCTTTCCTTTACTCACAAAACACTCATCCCCACAGGCTTTCATTACATTTAAGAGGAAATTGGCCAGGCTGGAAATTTCCCTCACCTGACAAGAACCAGATTTCCATGAATGCCATTCCAAAATGGCAGGTCAAAGATCCTGCTTTAGGACAGAATGGAATGAAAGACATTTGCAGCTTTGTACAGCAGCTGCTTCTACTGATAGGTGTGAGGTCTAGAATGTATCACAAGCACCTTTGTTTACATAACCTATAGCTATAACATCCAGCAATATGACAAGACCTTGATCATTGTTTAATCTGGTTATTGCTACAAAATAAACAGAAGACAAACTGCTATTAAGCTATTTGTTCACACCTATAACAGCAGGTATGCATACGTCTGTAATAGATATCATACTTAATGTCTCTTCATCACAAAGTGATATTTCAGGCATTGCAGGCAGTGGCTGTGGGTACAATGGCCAGATAAGAGGAGCAAATATCATTACATGTAATACCATGACATGTGAATAAAGCTTTTGAATGATAACAATTCAACTTCTTGGACTTTTTAAAAATAATCAACAATTATCATGCACCTGTTTCAATTCGTATGACAAGAGAGATCTTTAATTTTAGATCATCCTAATTATCCTGATTGCTATGATGTCACTGAGTAAAGAAAAAATGCATTTTTTTCACAATCAGTATGCTTGGTTTGTGGCTAGGCTTATCCATACTACGAATAAATTGTACACAGTTTTATACTAAAATTTCAGAATTGAAAGTTGATTTATAAAGCTAAGGAAAGGCTTTGTTGCTCTTATTTGTAAAATCTGCAGTTATATTTACTGCATCCAGTTAAACAATTTTTTCAAAGCATTCTCTTATGCAGCTTTTCAACAGCCTATTATGATACATTATGCCTCAGGTTAGTGAAACTAAATCATGCTGAGGTTTCCCCTTTCAGAGTATCCTGGTAATGAATATCAATGGCTAATCAGCACCAAGATTTCAGATTTTCCAATATGATGGAAATGCATTAGGATAGGATGCGTGTACAGTGTGCAAGTCTTTGATGCACACTGCAAGAAGTCAACATTTTAGTTTCAAATTTTTCTGGCTGAAAAATACATTGTTTTAATCAAAAAGGTCAAAGACAACCTTGTAAGTGATGGAGCAATATACATAAGAGATCCTATCAGAGGTAAGGGATGAAAAGCATGCAGACTAAAAGTAGGATAAAAGAAAACAAAAATATCATTAAAGGAAATCACAGCTACTATTTCAGCACCAGGGACAGTTCTTATGAAGAAAGAAAGTTAATTTTGTTCAACCTGCAGCTATACAGTCAAAATTTGAACACATGCAACAGAAACAGGAAAAAAATCCTAAGTTCTTTCTTCATTCAATACTTTGTCTACATGACAGAGTTCTAATATCTCGTCTAATTAATTGTTATAGTCTAGGCGACCGGTGCAAAATATAGGTACAATAGACCTCCAAACTCCGGCGCCATTTTGAATCTGCTCTTGCGAGAGTACAATCTGCCGTGAATGCGCACGATCTGAGGACGGAGGCGGGAAGAGCACGGGAGCGGTAATAGAAAGCAGTGTCAAGTCATCTTCGGTGGGGAGATGTTCTACCAGTTCTGAAATTCGTCGTATATACGCATGCCACAAGTAAATGATATTGTTGCTGATGCCTGATGCTGGCTGCAGAGACCATCGAGGAGTTGAAGCAAATGTTCATCTGCTGGAAGAACAGCATGGGTTCACGGGGCCTGCGAGTGAACATGGGGAAGACCATGGTTCTACACAGCACTCTTGCTGACACTAGGCCAGTGAAGGAGTCCGGGAAGTTCCCCTGTGGTGTATGCAAGAAGGGCGTCGGTACCAACTCCATCTTTTGTGGACAGTGCATTCACTGGATCCATAAAAGATGCACTAACATCAAAAACAGGTTGAAACAAGACAGTAGCTTTATATGTAAGAGCTGTACATCGGCAGGTGACCTCTCCTCAGATCCAGAGCAACTCACACAAGTCACAGTGGGAGAAGAGAACCTCAAGGTGGTGCCAACTTTCTGCTACTTGGGGGACATGATCAGCCAGGCAGGAGGCTGCTCCGACGCGGTGACGGCAAGGATTAAGCCTGCTTGGAAGAGTTTCCACGAGCTCCTGCCCATACTCACAAACAGCTACATACCTCTCAGAAACCGTGGACATGTGTTCAACTCCTGCATCAGAAGTGTCCTACTCTATGCCTCGGAGACATGGGCTGTGGCAACAGAGGACATGAAGAGGCTCGACAGGAGCGACAAAGCCATGGTCCGATGGATATGTCCCAGGAAACTCTCAGAAACACTCTCAGCAAAACAACTTAGAGCCAGATTAGGTGTACACAGTGTGCAGGATGTGATAAGATCCAATCGTCTACGTTGGTATGGGCATCTTGAAAGAATGGACAGGGAGAGGTGGCCCAAGAAAATCATCGGCATGACCGTGGAGGGCCGAAATCCACGAGGACGACCAAGGAAGAGGTGGATTGATAACATCAAGGACGACCTCCACCACCTCAACCTACACGATGTAAATCCACAGGACAGAGGCACCTGGCGAGCGGCCACCAAGCTCCCCCATCAGCATGCAAGCACGTCAAACCCCAAGATGATGGGGAAAAGAAGACGTTAAACCAGATAGTGAGTGAGTGTGAGTGTGTTGTGGACACTTGGACTCGATATCAGCCAATAAAATTGTGAATTTCTGATAATTTTCACCAGTTCCCTAGCTTGCATCGTACATGTTTACGCCGCGTACTTGTAGTTTTCCAGGATAATCTTAGCTCAAGTCAAGAAAAAATCCCACAAAAACGTAAACATTCTGGGCTGGGATCCTTGTAGCTGCGTAGGTATAGATATTGCCAAATTTTAGCGGTTGTGAACATAATTGTTACAATGCCAAAATTGCCCGAAGTTGGAAAAATATGCGGTGGGAGGGGGTCATTCTTCTGTCTAGCCCTTCTTTACTTCGCTTCACCCGGCAATATTCTTGATTTCCGCTGGATTTTTTCTCGACTTGAGCTAAGGTTATCAGGGGAAACTACAGGCGCACGGTGTAAATATATACGTTGCGCTCCATCACTGTAGCGCGCGTTCAACAGCCCATCGGGAACAGTGGAAAATTATCAGAATTTTTACCGGCCAAATCAAGTCCAAGTGTCCACAACAATATCATTTACTTGTGGCATGCATATATATCTACAAATTTCATCAATTGGCAGAACACCTCCCCACCGAAGATGACTTGATACTACTTTCTACTGGGGACACCATTACCGCTCCCATTTTCTTACCGCTTCTTCCCGCCTCCGTGCTCAGATCATGTGCGCTCGCGGCAGATTGTACTCTCATGAGAGCAGACTCAAAATGGCGCCAGAGTTTGGTAAGGGGTCTGTTGTGCTAATTGTGGTAAAAGCATGAAACTTGGTGAGTATGTACCTAACATTTTCAAGGGTGGCACCAATTCAAAAAGCCATGTTTCTTAGCATCGGTTGCTAGGAAACCAGTTTTCATCAGATATTGCTACATTTTTCACTTTTACGTAATAAGGCTAAAATTTGGCAGAAGCATGCAACTAATACCTCCTCATTGTATGCTGTGAACAAATCTTTTTCAAGACCTATGTGATTTGTAAAAAAAGTCATCACCTTATTTGGTATGACCACTTGTAGAATTTTTTCTTCTTTCCAGATAAGGCCACACCAATTTTTTTTCTTGCTTCTTGGAATAGCCTCTCATGTTTTTCCCATTTTGAAAAAAAAAAAAAATTGGGTCACTATTTACATTTATCTATAAATGTTTACTCACGATTTTACTATTAGTTCAGTTGTAAAACTCAATGGCCACCAAAATAGATTATAAAGGCCTGCACATACCTACAAAGTGTGGTCACATGTTATCATAAGTTATAATTTTTCAGTTACATGTATTACAACTATTTCTCAATATCAATTCATATATTACATAGCAAAAGGTAATTTTGTTACTGAAATTATAGTACTAGATCAAAAAAGGGGTTCATTGCATAAAATGAGCCACACACTTGAATGATCCTCTTATTCTTTATGTTATCTTCACCCCAGACTATTTTCAAAAAGAAATTTTTTTCCGCCCTGTCGCTCCAACTTTTTTTGGGAAAAAATCTGAGAAGCAACAAATAAAATTGGTGTCGCCTAAATAATGTTACACATTCAAAAATAATTTTCTTGGAGTTTACTGAGTGCTTATGTAGTATTTTGATATCATAACCTTATGATATTTCCAAACTACGAAATAATACAATACCCGGAAGTCATGCTCACCACTGCACAAACAATGTTATTGACTGACGTACACAGCACTGGATAAACTTTTTAGTATTGTGATCGTCATCATCATTAGTATTGAGAGCAGCACTAGACAATGAAATAATCATGTAATCATCCTATCGAATGTTAATTTGGCAGCACATCGAAGAACATTGCATTTTTGTGAGAAATAATGCCTGTTGTCGCAGCCCGCCCCAGCTAATTCCCGCCACCAGCTGCAGTAACAGCCAATCAGAGTTGCGTAACACACATCATGCAAGATTTACACAATGAATCTTGGGGCAGCAGACAAAATGGTGGATTGCAATGTGGATGAAGAAATTTTTCCACTTAACACTGTTTTTCACCGGGAAACTGCCAGTACACAAACTTCCATTATTCTTTCTAGGTCTTGCAGGAAGCTTACACGAAAGCAGTCGTCCGAGAAATTTGAATAGGAGGAAACTTTCGCCGGCAGTCAGCTTGTTTTGACTGTAGTAAACATACTAGTAGTTATTTCCTTGGCCGCTTGCAGTTTCCACACACACAATTTCTCACTCAGGCTCAATAAAATTCATGAGTAGAATAGAAATTTTCCAAAGATATGCAAATGAATGTATCTTTATTCATAGTACACAAAGTATAATACTGTATAACGACTTAACCATTGATCGAGTGGTAGTATTCCAAACACCATGTGGCGCGGTGCTTTCGGCTCCCGTGATCGACTTCCAATTTTTTGGAGGTGGAACCCCCTATAACGTACTCCCCCTGCCTTTGGCGTCCATCTAGAACACCTGCTTATGACTTTGAAAGGGTGTACAATATTGAAGACTTTAAGGGTACATGTATGTCAGGACTTCCTTAGTATTAAAAAAAAGCATGTGTAACTAGCCTATTGGAGACAAATATACCATTTCATCTCTCTGAAATCAAGAATGAAAAAAATTATTTTTTGTTGTTTTATCTTAGATTTCAGATAGTTGTCACAAAAGGAAAGTGAACAATTACGAGCCAATCGCTCAGTCATGCTGTCACATTACATCACCAAGGGGAGCAAGGGCAAAGAGAGAAATCTAAATTGGATCAAAAGCTATTTTCAGCCACTTGTTCTACTATTATGATAAATTTACCCTACCTGTTTTGAGCTGACAAAAGCACTGATGGCTTTGGAGTGAAGGTATAGTTCATGAGGATACTGGAGTTGCTTCTGACAAACAACACTATCCTTATCCTCTTCATATTCCTCCATATTTGTAACTTCCAGCTTTGGTTTCCTGAGCGTCTGTTTGCGCTGAAATGGTCGAGGCTTCAGAGTTGGGCTGAGCATTACCAGATCCCGCTCCATGTCACCATTGGTTGATTGACAGCCCTACTCAGAGCTTCCATTAGTGCTAAGAGCTTCTGATGTGTGTTGCCAGAGGTGGCAGCTCATTATAATCCTTCACATAATTCAGTAATGTTACAACAAATACTGTGAACTTCATCCAAACTATTTTACCTGTTGTGAAAGCTTTCTTCAAAGAACAACACTTTAAGATAACACGAATATATTTTAAGGATCTTGGTCACAACTTATGTCTGCTTGAATTCATACCTTACTTCATTCACATTCCAAAATCATCGCATTGACAAATATATATGGAAAACATGTTGAAACGATTGACATATTCTTAACTTCTTTTGACCATCCAAGAGCATTAATATTTTAGAATAAAAATAAGCTCCCAGAAGCTGTCAGCAGACAGCAGACAGCAATGGTTTCATCACTTCTGGAACATCCATGCCTGCAACAGCTTGTCAGTGAAAGTACTAATATTCAGCAATAAATGAGTTGCAGTTCCCTTCACACATGAGGAATTGGAGAAGAACATTTCCATCCAGACAAGCTCTGATGCGTCAGTCTGGGATCCTGCATGGGCTGAATCGACTGGTCACAGCGACACTTCTGTATCTCCCGGTCAACTTCAAGACGAGAAGGACAAAGTGCCAGCAGTTTCCCAAGTACTAGTAACTTTCCACCATTGTGTAATACACCATAATGGGAGCTGAGTCAGCTGACTGTATCCCAGATATTGAGACGTGCCATTAGCTGATCACGTAAACAACCTGTCATTGATACAATCCAGACCGTTAAGCTCTATCTCCTTTCGAGTCATGATAGCCAACTGCAAATCATCTTAGTCATTTTCTCAGCATGATTCCCTGGAGGGTTTTTTGCAAAGAGCTTGGTACATGACATATAATACTGATGTATCACCCATAAATGATGAAGATTCTAATGGTCTCAATGCACCTTAAAACATTTTTGTACTCTAAAAACCTAAGCTTGTACTCTATAATACAAAACCTGAACCGTGTAAAATACTAATTGGCAAGTGTGGAGACATAAACATGCATTATGTTGCTAAAAAGGTCAGTCTGACAAATTCAATACTACTGCCCTCATAGCTCTTCCTCATCCTAAATCTGTTGAAAACCCTTATGAAATTTCTATGACCTCTCAGTAACCAGGAAGCATTAGATGACATATATAAACTAACAGCTTCATAACACCATTGCCACATTTCATCATTTAATCAACTATGGAAAGTGGGCCTAATTTGCATAAACTAATATCTTTAAAGGCATAGTCAACTCACAAAGGAGAGTGCTCTGGTTCTGCTGATAAAACATGATTTTACTGACAACTTGACATTGAACCTGGACTAGGCAGCAGTTGCATTATATAGCATCAATATTCTGATAACCTCTGGAGTACCCTCCAGATAAATTACAGCCAGGTGTAACGTTATTTTGCAAACAACCATTGGACAAACTTCAACTGGGGTGCTCTTAAGAAATCTTGGGTTGAGCTTTAAAAATTACCTTTACAATGTGTTTCTGGATAGTCTTTAAAGGATTCCTAAACTCCAGAGGGGGGTGTTATTTTCGAATAGATAATAATTTTAGGAAGTAACTCTGTGAACGTTTGTAATGAATACTGTTACCAGGGCATACAGGAGGGGAATATAAAAATGAACATAGTACAGTGCACATCCAAAAGCATTCAGTATTCTACTTAATTCCCCAGGTGACCCTCTATTTTCTAATTAATTAAATTAAGCAACCTCAGCCTATGGCTGAATACAATGTACCTAACAAGGCTTGACAAAAGAATTTCAGGAGTGATAAGAAAAACTTGTCTTGTTATGTGTTCTTTTATATCTTCTTATTCCCCCCCTGCTTAACACCCCTCATTTATGCCAAAATATTCACAATGAAGGAAGTGACACGTATAGGGGATACATGGGTAGGGTATGCACGGGTTTAGTGAGATATTGTTTTACAAAACACACCTTGTGTAATTCACCACCAGCGGAATTCTGTAAAAAGTCAGCTGATTATGTATTCATTTACCAGTGCAATGGCCTAGTGGATAGAGTGTTTGCCTTGCACACGGTAGGTCGTCAGTTCGATCCCCAGCCGGGTCATACCAAAGACTCTAAAAATGGTACATACTGCTCTCTCTGCTGAGCACTCAGCATTTGGGAAAGACTATGGCAGTAAAACACACACCACTACCAGTGGACCAGCCCCCTGCTGTAGTGACTTGCACAAATGTGTGGCCCAAGGGCTACAGAAATGGAGACGGGCGCCACCCCTATGCATCTTATTGACAGGTCTGGGATACTTTAACTTTTGGCCCAAAATTGACCTGGAACTTCAGCACTTATCCCATAGATTAATACTTAAAGGCACCCAGAGCATTTTATGAGGCTTGAAAACTGGAAATATTCTAGTTGCTGTAATCTTTATGAAATTGACATTAAATGCCACTGTTTACCACATTTCCGTAAAAGGCACAAAAATAAGCTACATGATGATCTTCTAGTTTCACGTGCCTAGTGTAAATAGACCGATACCATAGCTTCGCCCACCTCCGTCAAAACGTAGAAATGCAAAATTAAAACATAAACACACAAACATACACAGCTCGCTGCACAATGGTAGAAAAGCGCCAGGTAAACCATTTTCGAACTTGACCTCCGTTCCGACAACAGCTACACACCTACAAAAAATCATGAAGATCCATAAACGGTTCCGTTTTTTGCCTACATGCAAACACACAAACATGCAAATTCTGCTGCAGTACTGTTCAAAAATGCCAGGTAAATGATTTTTGAACTTGACCTTCCTTTGCACAACCACTACACACCTACCAAATATCATGAAGTTTCATCAAAGGTTTCTCGATTTATGCTCTTGACATACATACAGACCCACCCTACAGCTGGCGTAACCGAAAACATAATCTTCTCGGCGAAGATACATGTAAATAGCCTGTATATTAGTTGTACTGTGCAATTGATGCGAGTGTCTCATATTACACACAATAACACTTTTACGGACATGCCTTTAGCATGGCAGGTGGGAATTATGTACGCTATGAGGAGTGGCTACGTGGGGGATTTTGAGCTCTTTAAAAAGTTGATTCCATCCATATCCATTGATGTTAACACAGCATTGGATAAAGTTTTTAGTATTGTGAGCAGCACTAGAAAATGAAATATTACCATGTAATTGAATGTCTATTTGGCAGCACATGAAGGAATACTGCATTTTTGTGAGTAGAAATAATGCCTGTTGTCGCGGCCCACACCCCCAACTAGCTGTAGCAAGCAGCCAATCACTGTTGCATAACGCAAATACGTCACACAAGATTTACATAATGATGCAGCAGCCATGATGGCGGATTGTAACGAGAAGGAAGATATTTTTGATGATGCATCTTGGGGCAGCAGACAAAATGTTATCATCATGGGGAAACTGCCGGTGCAAAAAACTTTATCATTTTTTGTAGGTCTTGTGCAAAGGTTACACGAAAGTTATGTAGTGTATTACCTTTGCACAAGACCTACAAAAATAAAAGTTTTTTGCACCGGCAGTTTCCCCATGATAAACATTTTGTCTGCTGCCCAGAAATTTAAATTTCCACAAAAACCAAGTATGATATTGCATATAAACTATTTTATCATTGATCGAGTGGTAGTATTCCAAACCCCATGTGGGGCTGTGCTGTCGGCTCCCGTGATCGACTTCTGATTTTTCGGAGGTGGAACCCCCTATAACGTACTCACCCTGACTTTGGCGTCCATCTGGAACACATGCTTATGACTTGAAAAGTTTGAAAAGTGCATACGCTATGGGAGACTTTACTGTCCTACATATTGTGTCTTACTAAGCGCTACATGGTATATACGAGGGGTGATCAAAAAGTCTTCGGCCTCACCCAGAAATAAGGTCCACATCTCAAATTTCGGGGCATAATTATGTAGTTTGACATGTTTCAGCAATATCCACCAAACTTCAAATTATTGTGGTCAATATTTTTTAGTCGACGTCCATTTGAAAACTAGTAGGTAAGTGATTAGAAAAACAATGTTGAACTCTGATCAGAGATGTGTGGGTCGAGTTCCTCGGGCCAAGAATTCCTCTGTGAAAAAAGAAGCCGTCTAAAATGTTTGGACGCCGTCTAAGAGCGTTTTAGTGCCTCGGAGCCCGTCCCAGGCCATCTGTCCTGTCAGAAACGGTGGCGGATACGTCGCGCGCGTTCAGGCCGTCCTGCCCGTCTGTTAGTTGGACGCCGTGGCGGCCTTCCTGGCCGCTGGAAACGTCAGAAACAGCGTCGGATGGGGCTATAAGATAATTATTCACCCGACGCTTCCGCCTTTCTCATTTCTAACGTGTGAAAAGCATGTTTTCGGCTTCTGCACATGCGGAAATTTGAGCGGTAGTTTTGATTTGACCGTTAACTGGTACAGACCATTTGTTCAGTCAGTGCTCGTTTTGCTGAATTTTTTGGCCCAATTTTCTTGGATTTCGCACACTTTTGGAGGATGGAATTTACTTCTAAAAGCAGCTGTTAATAATCTTTCTACAACATCCGGGGTTAGGTTTTATTCCGGTGACTGAGTTTATATTGCCAAACAAGACGTTGATTGTGAGAAGAATCATGATAAGAACATTATTTGCCCTGGCGGGCCCGCCGCTGCAATCTTGGAGGTGGTTCGAAAGTCAACAAGCTTCCGTCGGCAGAAAAAAGGGATAACACCAAAGAAGCTGAGTTTTATCAAGCTGGCTGAGTTTATATTAGCGGAGACTGGTAAGTGAACAAGTATTTCATGTTGATGTTTCGTTACAATGATACAAGATCTTTAATAGAGTTACCGACGAGGTCTCATGGTGCCCTCCCCACTTACGAAAAAATGATAAAATAGGACGGAGCAATGTTATAGGATATAGAGGTTGAGAATAAATTCGTTTAATTTAGCTTCCAGTCTGAGGCCATGGCGGCCGTGGGTGGTCTATTTCGCCAGTCTGGCTGCATATTTTGTTGCCCCAAGCGCCCGTCCCTAACGGCGCCTGCAACCCGGCGGGGGGCCCGCGCAGACGCCGTCCAAGACGTCTGGGACGTTTTCTACGGCGTTGACGCCGTCAAATGAGCCAATCTAGACGCGTTCGGCGTTTTTCAGGCCGTTCAGACAGTCCAAGACGTGTCAGCAAGAGATTTACAACCCGTCCAAGTCAGTCTGTAGTCATAATTCAGGACGCATCGAATTTCAGTGGACGCCCGTCACAGACGGTGTTCGGCCGTTTGGGACAGTTTCATTTGCACAGAGCCAATGGCATAAAATCTCCGAAGACATTATCAAAATGTTTGATGAAGATTCCCTTCTTATTTCAACTAAAAAGAAGTGGGTATCCGACTTTCAGCAGAGCAAGTTGGCCAGCACACCTCAGGTCGCAGCTCAATTGTCCATGTTTGTATCCTTCTACCTCACCTAATGTTACTGAGTGCCGTCTGCAAAGTAATGATCACAACGATTTGAAACTTGGTAGACATACATAAAAGACTTCATACTTCATAATTATTTCCCAAAATTTGAGCTGTGCACCTTATTTCTGGGTGAGGCCGAGGACTTATTGATCACCCCTCGTATATCCTACAATCTGGCTACGATTCAAGTTGATTCATACGAAGCGAACCTATTATGAGTTGTAAATGGTCAATCTGAACTTCTCTAATTTATTATTGGCTGAAAAATACAAGGAGTGACTGACTAATCATGACATCTATATGATGACCGTGGCTAAAATACTACAAGTAGTTAAGTAAAAGTTCAACTTACTCCTCTGTTTCTGTGGAACATTTTCATACAACATCATGAACTTCAGTGTACATTGTACAATGTAACTAGAGTTCTACGAACACATTATCTTCGCCAAATAATCAAGGATTATTATGGATACCAGGATAGTGATTAATATTTTCATGCTTTGTTATCAAATTGGATCATATATATACACCATGTCGTTTGGAAGTTATGGGGGGGGACAGCCTAGATAGGGTTAAAAATCATTTGGTGGTACAGGACTAGTATGTGTCTAGTGTGCTGATATATGAGTCTGTATGTTGATATTGCAGTGTCGTATTTGAAAGTGATGACGAAATACATGTAGTACAGTCAATATAAATGAATAGAATAAATCTTTATTCTATATCATACACATTTTGAAAGACAAAGTAAAAGACCAGCCAGACCCACACCTCTGCTTGGCAAGTAGTCCTGTTTATATGACCTACTTATCCAAGGCCATTTGTTTACATGACCTGTTTTCAGGGACACTAACATGTTTGAGAGTCCCATTATGAAATGCAGCGGATTTAACAACTTTCCTTACTAATTATGCCAATTAGCTCCTGATTTGCATAATAAGTTGTTGATTATGTAAAGCACCATCTGAGCTAACTACATACCGAACATCAAGACGATATGTCAACCCTTTGTCAAGTTATTCATGTCCGAAGGTCAAAACAAAAACACCCACTGCAGTTCCAAAAAAGCTGCTAGGGGGCCCAAACTTACACAACTTACTTCCTGTGGCATGAACTATCTACCACACAAAAATCATGACCATAGCACTTGCAGAAAATATGCCCTCAAATTTTGAAGCTCGGCTGCAGTACCTTAAATACCCGCTAGAAGGCCCATTATCGAACTTGACCTTCCTTTTTGTAAACCCTACCCATCCACTAAATATCATGCAGAACCATCGACAGCTTCTCATGTTATGTTGGCGACATACAAATACACAAACACACAAAGCCCGCTGCAGTACCGACGGAAAATGCCAGGTGAACCATTTTTGAACTTGACCTCCGTTCCTACAACCGCTACTTACCTACCAAAAATCATTAACCTTTCCGTCACTTTTTTTTGTCTACATACAAACACACAAAAATGCAAAGTCCGCTGCAGTACTGTTGGAAAACGCCAGGTGAACCATTTTCAAACTTGACACCTATCGAAAATCATGAAGATCCGTCAAAGGTCTCTCAAGTTATGCTCTTGACATATACATTGTATACAGACCCACCCAACAGCTGGAGTAAGCAAAAACATAATCTTCTCGGCGAAGAAGATAAAGCAAAACAGCTGACTTATCCTTCATTTTATCACTCAAGTTTGCACACACATGTATATTCATGTTGAGTCAAACCAGGAGAAACGGGAATTGTGTTCCTTTACAAAGAAATAAAAATATGATTGTAGTATTGTTAACTATTATATGACTAAGTGCTACACTCTCCTAGCCTGGTATGAGTGTAAAGCTTGCCCCACACACTAGTGACTCTGAATGCTGATTTAACATCCTGCCATCTGCCAAAGCTGTACCCACTTCTCCCAACTGATTTGGATCTGTAGAATTTATTGGGTTCTTTCCTGATCAAATATGCTCCATGATTTACTGCTGCATACCCAAATAATATATGACTGACTGATAGATAAAATGGAGCAAACCAATGTTTACATTTCTCAAAAACTTGAAGAATAAGAAATGGCGGGGATCTCAATTCTCATATCTTGACTACATTGTACTTGAGTTAGGGCTAATATTTCGAAAAGAATGTGTGTACTCAGATAATGCATGGAACCATTAATTCGACACCTTTACGACAAAGCACCATTGTCTGATAAATCAACAAGCGGACTATAGAGTATTTTGGTAATCATTGAGTGTATCGTGTACGTTGTTTTTTGCCCCCATTGCTACATGTGTGTCACACCAAATCATTGACATATCTCGGGAAAATTACGTCTTCAACATAGTACCGATATGACGCTGTCTTGCGTAATCTGTTCCAAACAAACCATTAATCCAACACTATACAACAGTGTTGCTGTTTACACATAATTTGGATAGTCACAACATCGGTTATTTCTCAATTTCTCTGTCAACCAGTGACTTACACTATTTACAATATAGGCACCACATGTCACAGTCGGTATGCCGATGCACTCACAATAGCTGTGGCCAAAAAAATAGTCCTGCAAAACATCGTACACGTCCTGCAGCAGATCCTTAAATGTATTTATAAACAATTATTTGTGGTAGTAACCGCCTTCAGGACATGTACTTGTCCGAACATTTCAACTGTGGCATCGGCCCGGAGAAGGGGTGCGTACTTTATTCGGTTTTTGTCATTTTACGTTTCAAGGCCGCAAATTTGCCTGGAACTTGGGCAAATCGGGGGTGCGTACTTAAATCGAGAAAATACGGTAGTAGGTATTTCAGAGTAGAGTATTCCAACTCTCTGACAATCATTCATTGACAAGTTCTTGGCAACAACTTAGCCATGCTCAATATGGACCCCAAATTTCTATCTATGGCTCTATGCTCGTAATCTTACTGTCGTAGACTACTACCGCTGATATTTTCATCACTTCAACTCAACTAAAAACTCAAATATAGCAAGAACTCTTGATTTTTTTACCATTTTTTAGATTAGAACAAATCTTACAGTAACGATGCATATACCATTTAGCAACTAACTAATCTAATGTTATAGCTGCATTAAAAGTATGCAAGACACTTAGTAATACATATAGTCAGCTGTTCTTATAGTACAAATCGCACATGCTAATTACCACTCTAAAGATGGCTGCCGTACATTGTATATGAAACAGAAAGAAGCCACCCAGGTGTACAAAGTCTTTGATTGATAGGAATGACGGGCCTGAACAGAATCTGACAACTGACATCACTTCTGCATACAGCCTCAGCGTGTAGTACACATACATGCACAGTCAGAGTTTTGCCCAATTTCCTGCCAATTATAAATGTCAAACACATGCACACAGCACATCAATCTCTTTCATATCAACAACAGTCATCCCACCATCCTCCCTACCTGTTGCGGCATGATCAGTGATCTGTCCTCTCTCTCACATACTACAGGATGACCAATGCAATAGTAGGACAGTGTTCTTCATATACAAACAAGCTGATTCAGTGTGCCAGTAGATGGTTAATGTATCACAGAGCTATTAACATTTTACTATCAATCACTAATGTACAACAGTATCAGAGGGATACTGGACTGTCTTATTCAGTATCAAGGGGTGGGTGACTATAGATTGAATTTTTGCTACTGCTCATGGAAGACTTGAAAGGGCATTTGGATTAAGAATAGAATAGATAATTGTAGTATGACCAATATTCCGTGACAAATGAGATGTAATTATAATCCTGCTCAGATGCTAGTTTGCATGCTAAGGCCACACAAATTTAATTTAATGGTTCTCAGATTTTTTTTTTTAAAAGGCACGGGAAAAATCCAAAACATCTGGGGTGAACATCAGGGGAGGGACCTCCAAATGGACTTTCTTATGCCACACAGGTGCATGGTTAAGCCATCAGAAACAATCACTTTAAAACACATGTATCTACATTTCAAACCTCAAATCTTTACCACCCCTGCAAAGCTGCAGGATTTGTCAGGTTGCTTTAGGTAAAAAAAAGCAGGAGGTCATTAATAGCAAAATAACAGTCCTGGAATGGGACTGTCAGAAATTGAAAGACAGGACTGATCAGGTGCTGATCAGTTACTGTTTTACCAGCTACTAATTATTCACAAAATATGCAAATTTTCAGTAGCAGATCAGTAGTGGAATCAGTCACAGATCAGCAGCAAATCAGTAGTTGAACCAGGGTGACTGATCATGACAGTCGTGGATCATCGCAGCCAATCAGCAGTTAAACTGACAGTCGTGGATCAGCAGTAGATGATCAGTACTAGAATCAGTGGCTGACAGTCGTGGATCAGCAGCAGCTCAGTAGTTGAATCAGGGAGTCTCTAATTTCAAAACTAGCACAGTTTTGCATTTTTGAACTACTGATTATGGGAGGGGGACATTAGCCAGCCTTGCAGACTCATGTAAGTACAAAATTTAATGTAACTTTTACAAAGATTGTACCAGTGAAGTCTATTACTACTACATGAAAATGTTACAAAAAAGGCAGTAGACAAGGATAATGCAATCTGGTTTACAACCTCCTTGGTAAAAGGCACTCACACGAGCCTGCAAGTTGCTGGATGACTGAGAGGCATGCCCCCCTCCCATACAGAAATCAAAATTCAAAACTACAACATGCATTGCTTATTACTACTGGCAACATGTGGCCAAATGTCTTACCTCAAAAACGTAATGTACATCCAAAGTACTTCCAAATAATATTTTTTGGCAATTAATGTCTCTTCCAAGCTGCAAAATCTGGGATTTGGAGGATAGCTTCAGAGTAATTAATACATCCTTCCACTGGGCTTTCACAACTGTAACTGATTTCTGACTGATCGAGGAATTAAAAATTCCCTGGCCTAGTATCAATTAAGCAACTGGTATCTGATTCGCCAGATGTTAAGACTGTAACTGGTTGAAATTGTCAGTACAGAAGCTGACAGTAATTGTATATGGCTGTCAGTAGTAGAATTAGGAGAACTGACGACTGACAGTAGTAGTTGGAATTTCAGCCGCTGACAGTAGTATTACAGGCCTGTCAAGACAGTCCCGGATCAGTATCAGATCAGTAGGAAGAAGCCTGAGCGCAAGCTGTAACTTGCCAGTCGCATTACAGGCCTATCAGTAGAGCTCTTCTGCTGAATTGCTTCTGAAATGCAACTGTCAGCAACTGTTCAGTTGCAGACAGTCCCATCCTAGTACTGGTGGTTTGCTTGAGGAGTTACTCCAGCATTCTAACGAGCTAAACACAGAAGTTTCAGATGAGACCAGGATTTCACCCCCCATCCTAATATATCAGTCCAACCAGAAGAGAAGGGTTCAGAGGTCAATCCGAGATCAAAACATGCCAAGGATCACCTATTTTGGCTAGATTTTTAAAATACACATTCTTCTGTCCTCCCTAGCAGAAAACTGGACCATTCTGACCAAAATTTGCCCAGAAAAAAAATAAGAAAAATTACATGAAACAGCTGGATTGAGATATGATTGGTAGATTCCTGTAATTAGACACCTAAATACAAACCTGTAAGTTTACCAGCTAATAACTTATCATCTGGTCAGCTAGCCAACCTTTCACCAGCTTGAGTTAGCAAATAACCTACCAACCCCAGGGCTCCAAATACTGAAATGTTTATGGTGGTTTTATTTTCACGGTGACCTCTCTACCACAAATTCATGACACTGAGAAGACACATTTCCAATACATTACTACTGTGCAACAGAACTGTTTCAACCGCAAACTTAAGATATCATGAAAACCTCCTTTACCCTTCTACTGCAAATTGAAGTCTCGGTGAAAATAAATGAATTCACAGCACCCCCCTGCAAGCTGCAGTTTGCCTCAAAATATCTTCAGATTGTAGAAAAGAATCTGGAAACAACTTGGCAAGCTAAGAGAATACTGGCTGAGTGAATTACATATTGCAGAGGGAACAGGGATAAAGTATTTTAAGCGCTGAACCCTATATAGGTAACTCTCCTTGGTGCTGAACACACCATTGATTGGTAATGAACTGAAAATAAAATAGAAGCAGCTTAACCAATCATAGTACAAAACCTTGTTAATGGAGATTTTGCTGGAGATATGACAGACTGTTTAAAATGTCTGTTTGCTCAATTTCATTGAGATTTACCCAAATTGTGTCCTCATAACAGAGCGTTAATAAACAGGGAACACATACTTCTACATGTACATGTATACCTATCACAGTCCACATAACTAGTTCAAAGCTAGCTTAAAACATTAAAAAGATTATTGTGCAGTTAAAATGCATAATATTACATAGTTATGTAATGTTCAACTTCAAGTATATGTAAGTGAGCGGTAATATAACACCCAGAACGAGGTAATATTAAATTTCTACAGCGTTTTTGTGTTTGTGTGGGTAGAATAATATTTCAAGATCCGCGATTGTCACCAACGGTTTTGGAAAGATGATACGTAATGATATGCTAATCAACTGCTGGGAAATAAATGGAAACGGCACTGAGATAAGAATGTAAGGACTGTAGTGCAGAAGTGGGCGGTTAATAGTTTGATGTACATTTTCAGAATTTCCCCAGAATGAGGCAAACTTAAAATTTTTACAGCATTGGTTAATCTTTGCACGGCATAACATTATGGCCATGCGTTTATCACATGAACGCCACGTACCGCGCATGTCGGTGAAATTCACAGATCAACATTGTTTTCTTCCATCGCATCAAGCACGCGGCGGGACAAACATAGTGACTTTACTATCATTTTTCAGTAGACTACTTTGGACAGTTACTGTGCATTTTTTCTGGTCTATGTTCTTCAAGCATAGCGCTAGAAGGGAAAAGACTGAAGTGGACGATAATAGGTAAGCCTAGCACAATTTTGCATCATATACATCAGTATAAATACATGCTCGCACGGCATTAAACAGGCGGAGAAAAACTGCATTTTCTTTTTAGAAGAGCTGATATTTCTGCCCATGGGTTTAACATTTGACTCTGTCCGCGCGGTTTTGAGATAAATATGTTTTGAATAAATTGGACGATAATTGGTCATGATACATTAGTTGAGTATAAACACCTATCTCTCTCTCTATACATATGCAAACATACATGTAGCAGAATGTTTTAATTGTAAGGAGTCACTACTCTCCAAGCAGAGGTTGGTGGGGGAAGATTGTGACCTTTTTATCATACGCCTCGTTTTTTGGATAGCGGGCAAAAAATGAGGCATATGATAAAAAGGTCACAATCTTCCCCCACCGACCTATGCTTGGAGAGTAAGGAGTCGCATCCTTGCAAGGGTGGGTTTAAATAGTAAGATCAACAAGCTATAATTATATAACATTATATATATAGAGAGAAAGAGAGAGAGGAAGAAGATATAAAATAAGTTTTGCCTCCCACGGTGTATCTGATGAATGAAAGCCAAAGTCTGGTGTTTTGAACCAACAGAATCCGCAATGTCATTGGAGATTGAGTGCTCTGGTTTGAAAATTTCAAAACATGCCGCTCTGGACGGAGGGTCTGGAATGGGTTGGCTGGTGTTCGGCACGGTCGGCTAGTGTTCGGCTGGTGTTCGGGAGTAAGTCAGCAGTAAAATTGGAATCTTAACCACGCCATAACCACTGCTGAATCACTCTCAACTAGTATCAAACCTACTGATAACTCACCTCAAGGCCGTAGATAAATTTCTGCTAACTCATTCCCAACCAAACTGACTACTACCAGAACGTGGGCGAATCAACCTGTTGGGAATTAGTCAGGAGAGATTTGGCTAGAGGTCGGGATGGTTGGGAATAGGTTAGAAAGCATTCGGGGCTCAGTCAGTTACTGGTTAGGAGATGGTTGGGACATGCTCCGCGCGTGTTCGGCTCAAGTTCAGCGTCAAAAATAGGCGTGGCCTAAAAACTGGCCAGACTGCTCCCGAACTACCGCCGACCTGGGTCGGCTAGCGTTCGGGAGCCATGTTCGGCTATGTGTAACCAGCGCTTAACCTACATGTAGTACAGACTTTGGGATATGCATCACAGTCTCTTGGGATTCCGCAGTGTCTGTCGCGGGATTTTGCCGTGCCTAACCGCAGGATTTTATGGTATCTACTGCGGAAGGTCTTGTGGGATCTCATAAGCCGTTCTGTGGTGTGAGACTTGAAATCTGACTGTGTCTTTCGAACTTGGCCGGCAAGGCCACCATGTAATTATACAATGTAGATTTGCTCTGACTCAAGCAGCCATAATAGATTATCAAATTGTAGCAAATGCACAAAAATTTGTCATACATCGTCAACAAACTAACTGAAAATGTGTGCCAAAAATTAGCACAGGTGGTAGAAATGACCCAATAACTGCCTGTCTAATGACACAATCGATCAAAAGGCAATCGATAGCTAGCGTCTGGGCTGTCCTGGGGCAGTCAGCAACAGAGAGATGCCCCTTGCTAATCAGCGCAGGCAAAATGCGTTTAACTAGTTTGGTTTTCATTGAATAACTGATTTCTCACCCAAATGAGTGTCACAATTTTTAGAGGGGATGGCCCCTGTCTGAGTTAAGGTCTGCCAAGCAAGATAATGCCCTCATTTGACTGACCGACACCCGTCACGTGCACGGAAATGCTGCTAGTTTTCCAGGTAACATGGGTGCAAATCTATTCTGTACTTTCCCCCACTTGGAAACATATATAATTACAAAGTTTCATCTAAAGAAATACTACATATATTACACATGTAAGCACTTAGCAAACTTGTAAAACTATTTTTGATCGAGCATTTATCTAACTGGAAAGAAATTGCACACACATTAAGTTAGTGTTGAACTTCATGATTTAACTTCCTGGTGAGCCACGGTAAGGCTGAACAGGGGGTGCGCACATTAATGGGATATTTCCATTGAACGTTTCAGCTCCCTTGGTAAGGTCTGTGATTGGCCCCAAATTGGGGATGCATGCTCTAGGAAAATTTACGGTTACTGTAATTCTTGATTTGTTAACTGTAACTTAATTTTAGCTAATTTAACGGTCACTAGTTAACTGTTAAAATTTCATCATCACTACTATTTGATCACTGTTATTTCAGACAGTAATGTTTGTTCAAACCGTTAAAATCAAGTGCCGTGACCTACACCATTTTCCCCCAACCGTTATATTTTCCTGCTGCTATATTAAAGTGATTTACAGTATTTGGTTTTCCCTAGGGTGATGGTTGGTTTCCATTGGTGACATTATTGACCAGGTAAACTAACATTACTTTACATTCCCGAACATTGACTTTGCCTTGGGATGTAATCTTAGATGCACAATCAAATGAGGGAGAGATAATTCTATACTTTGATTTCTTAATTCAAAAAGCTGTGTGAATTGTAGAAAATAACTTGTAAATAAATCAACATACTGATCATGATTAAAGTTCAGTTGGCTATTGAATGGATGTTTATCAAAGATCTAAAATATCTGTTGCAAGCTTGCTAGCCATTTGATGAGTGAACTACCATGACTTAGATCAAATAAGTCTTTGATTATTGATTTTATAGAAATTTGCTTTTTAGACCTTAGATCTGTGAAAATTCTTGAATCATTCATTAATAGGACAACATACATCAAACAAGTAAAAAGCAGAAACAATTACACTGATCATGATTTGGAAATAGCTTGTAAAATAATAAATAATTACACTTACGTACACATATACCATACAAGAAGAGAGCTACGCGGTTTGGGGCATGTGATGTCTTTAATATGTGCGTCTGCTCTGTGATAGAGGCTTATTGGTTGTACAAAGACATCAACGGCCAAGCCGAAAGAAGTGAGGGCCCCAAACCGCGTAGCGGAAATGTAGTTAGTTGTAGGGTAGTGCTAAATCTAAATTAGGAAGTAGCTAGATATTCGAGTTCATACAAAACAGTCCAGGACTGGCAAAGAACAGGCCGCAGACGTCACCGTGCACTGTCGAACAGCGTAGAGTCAGGCCGAAAATAGTGCGTCGGCGTGTAGCTCTCACTTAGTACTGTGAAGTGGGCCGTGGGCGGGTACTGGGGGTCTTCGGTGCACAGCTGGAGCTGGTCTTGATGCACTGTCAATCTGGCTGTGCTAAACTACTCTAAGCTATTCTATCCCAGGCTGGAGACGATCTCGCCGCAGGGCGCTGCCGCGCGCCGCGAACTCCGAGTCGGGCCGGAAGTAAACTTCGCGTCGATGTGGAGTGGGTGTACTGGTAGCCTTGTGCAAGCTGCTGTAGATGCACATCGCAGCCTCGAGTTCGTGTAGGTGCGGGTGGGGAGGGAGAAAGGCGGGCGCTGAGGAAGGACTGCTCGTGGAGAAGTTGTTTACGTAGTTCACGAGAAGAAACATGGCTGCCAAAGTCTCGGGCATCTCGCGGAGCCTCTCTCGCGAGACCCGGCGTCACCGGCGGGAAATGGGGAGGGGGAGGGGGGCTGTCGTTCCGGTCTGTAGACTCTCTGTGTGGACGTTGGAGCACAAACTCAGGAGCAGGCAGGAACGGGTGCGCGGTCCCAGGCTGGTGAAGAAAACTCGCTGCAGGACGTCGCCAAGGATTACGGACAGTGTAGAGACTCAGGGTCGGGTGGAGCCTCTCGCTTAGAACTGCGAATCCAGGTGGGCAACGTTACTGGCGGCCCATGCAAGCTGCTGTACTTGCACACCGCGGCCCTGCTGTCTGAGTGCACGTCGGGCCCAACGGGGACGGCAACCCGCAAGTTTCTTGGCGGATATGTGTGCCTCGGTAGTTAGTGGGCACCGCACGGTAGGTTGAAATGCTTCGTGAAGACTCGAGAGGGGGACATTTTCGACGGAACATTGAGCGGGAGGCGAGCCCAGCCGTAGGGACGGCGGATGTCGCTATTAATGAAGGCGGCACGAGCGGAGGTCAAAGGTCGCTTCCTCAGCGTAATTCCCTACGATTGGTCGACTGACCAATCCTACTATGATTAATTCAAATCAATTTGGGATTAACTGCAATTTTTGTTTCAAAAAAACTGCATAAGCAACTGAATTTTCAAGTTAATTTTCATTTCATTTCTTTCTTCGTCCATAAACAGTAGAGCGAAAATCAACATTGAACAATCTGGAAATTTGTTGGAAACTTAATATACAGTAGTCACTTTTATACCTGGCCAGAAGTATCATAATTATAGATTCTAAGCCAGTGTTTTTAGCAGATTCTGAATAATTTACAGGAGAAAATTCCAGATAATCAAGTTACCAACATCTCTAAAATGTCTGTCAAGCATTTTTGTACGACTTAAACTTACCCCTTATTGCATGATTTAAACATACAACAATAAACAGAGTTGGAGTGCAAAGATATTAACTGCATGGTTTACAGATCAAAACTTGTAAAAAATACCTCTGCGATGGACAAAACTGCTGCAGAAAAATGACCTCCACATCTCTTAGCACACTCCATCTTGCTGCAGGGCTTCTAATGTGCCTCAATCATAGCTTCTGCCCCTCGGCCAATGGTCTTAGTGGCTGGATGTAACCCAATTATCCTCAATTATACCTGAAAAGGCTATTAGCCCGAGAAGGTCAGCCAGATAAATTTGGAAGAAACTATTTGTTAAGAGGAGCAGGTTACCCCATGTCAATGGCGCAGAGGAAATAATGGAATAACTAGAAAGGCCATCATTTGCCCCTGAGCAAATACAGCATGTTTAGCCATACTCCTCCCCATGCAAGAAGTGGGCTGTCCCAAAATAATGCCTGGGCAAATCGAAATATTAACTGCATGTAGAAAGGCAACATTTGCGAGAGCATCATACTTCGCCAATCTCCCTCCCGATGCATAAATTGACTGTTCCAAAATCACCCGTGCAAAAAAAATTCTCTCTACAAGTTCTGCGAGACCCCAAGAGCTTCTTACTGCAAAGGCTTGCATTTGTTTGTTGCAATATGACCTCAGGTGACCTAAATAGAACACGCGTTCTTTGGCCAGTAGCAAATGGAACGCGGGGATCCTAAGATAGAACATGGATTCCTTGGCCAGCAGCAAATAGAATATGGAATGGGGATACCACTTTTGGCCTGTTTTTGGTCTGAAAATGGGCCCAAAAGTCCCCAAAATGAAGCATTCTGAAGTGATGTTCACCAGAATTGTGATTGAAGTCCTGTAGGGACATGTTCAAGGCACCCTTGTACCAAATTTCAGGTCACTTGCTTCCAATACCAGGGCACAGGAGCCCAAAATATAAAAATTGTCTAAAAATGCCCCAAAAAACCTCCATAAAAATGATTTTCAGGCCTGTTTCAACAAAATTAAAAAATCGCCTAAGGGTATTTGCCATCTTTACCTACATGCCAAATTTCAGGCCGTTTGCCCCAAAAATGACGGAGTAGATTCCATTTGAAGATATGGCAGAAGAAGGAGAAGAAGAACGTGAACAAAAACAATATGTTGAGCCATACTAGGTATGGCTAAACATTACTAAGTACAGTAGATCTAACAGTAGAATCCGCTTAATTGCACATCCCATTTGTCAGCGGATTTGGTGCAATTATCCGGAGGGTGCAATAATGCAAAGTTGCCCAGCTGGATCGCACCACCACAGGCTTAAGGGCGAGAGGTGGAGTGGGGAGTCAGAAACATGAACACTCCGTGCGATCTACCACAGTGACATTACAACACAGGTACAAGAGAGTCATTCTGAAACATCGTCTTGGGATAACAGTTTCTAACAGTGGTACATTACTTAAAGTACAGTCCATTTAATTGTTTTTCGACAAGTTACTGTACAAATTTTTTGTACAGTTATCTGGCATTGGTGACAATGCGCCGTGCAGATATGCGGAGTCACTATGGAGTGAATGGGAACTGGTTTGGGATTTGGGGATTCCGTGCAATTAAGAGGAGTGTGCCTTAATCCAATGTGCAGTTAAGTGGATTCTACTGTACACGATAATTCCCCAATGAAACATTCTTTTGATTTCAATTTGAAGGCATGTGACCAGAGAATTACATGTTATCAAACACTAAAAGCGTATCATGATCTGATATAATCATTACAAAATTATACAGTATGCTCGCTTAAACAGCAAGGACACAAACCTCCATGTTATTATTGAGTTTGTGGTGCGTTTGATACCCTCTTTGACAACCGACATGCCAAATTTCAGACAAATCCTTCGGAAGGAACTTGAATTATAGGTGCAAAGCTTACAGACCCACTGACAAAAAGAAGTTGTTCAAAGTATGGAAGTGTTATCTTAGCAAATAAAGCTATTGTAGCATTTAGATAAGGCCCTAATTTGCATGGTTTCTATCTGATAATGTTCAACTTGACTTAACCTCCAAATGTCGCACAAATTATAGTTTTCTCATTTGCATAATTGACACCTATCGATATTTCTCTCTTTCTCAGTAACATATGTCACATGATTGAGAGTCCTATCATGAAATGTAGTGGACTTGTAAATTTTCCTCCTTAATCATGCAAATGAGCTCCAGATTTGCATCTTTCAGAGGGAAGTGATTTCTAAAATATTATATTACCGGTACCTATAAAAACTTGGTCCTGTATATATGGCTGTAGTTCTGAGCGCTCTTCTATATGGCCTAGAAGTGTCAACCCTCCATGCCCGTCATGTTCGACGACTGTCTGTCCTGGTCCAACGTCATCTTCACAGACTGATGGGTATCGAAAGGCAAGACCGTATTTTATTTACCAACGTCGAGGTCTTGAGGCGAGCGGGCATGCTAGCTATATGGAAGCTATGATCACCCGCGCGCAGCTTAGATGGACCGGTCACGTCATCAGGATGTCTGGAGAGCAACTGCCCGAAACCTGCTGTTTTTTTAACTGCAGGAAAGCACAATGCCCCGTGGTAGACCGCGACTTCGCTATAAGGACACGGTAAAACAGCGCCTCGGTCTAGCGGGTATCAGCCACCAGCAGCTGGAGATGATGGCAAATGACCAGTCTGGATGGCGTTCAGTAGTGAGGAAAGGCGCTGAAATGGTTCATAAAAACTGGGAAATCCGGGAAGATGAAAGAAGACGCCAACGACATGCAGCCAATTCAACCATACAAACTCTGGCAAATGAACTTTGAACTTGATTTGATTGATTGATTGATTGATTGATTGATTGATTGATTGATTGATTGATTGATTGATTGATTGATTGGTCGGTCGGTCGGTCGGTTGATTGATTGATTGATTGGTCGGTCGGTCGGTTGATCGATCGATTGATTGATTGATTGAACTGTTTCTTGTACCTGTGCTGTGTGTTTCAATCATGTAAATAGTTTTACTAACTTTTTTTGTTGAAATTTTGTTTGTGCAGTAACATGTCATGGTCTGTATAGACTGACTGACTATATATATATATATATATACATGTACCTATAAAAACTGCTACGGTGTAAAAAAAGTGCATCATTTTGCGTATACTAGCAGACGACATGCCAAGTTACATACCAATGCAGCAAAGGGATCATGAGTTTATAGCTGCGAACGTACGGACAACCCTCACCACAAAACTCCCTCAGAAGGTGACCTTCCTTCCCGCAGGTGATAAGGTCTCATTCATGAGTTTTTTCGCCCCATAGGCTTACATGTTATAAAACATGTTTTACATGGGCGCGTTCGTAACGAAGCTACATGTATAGGAAATGCACCAAGGTCATTCAGTCTATGTTGAGCACATTAACCCTAGATCATGAGAAAAAATTGCCAACTACCAGTTGGCATACAATTCCTTGTTTATGGCAATTACAAACGGCACTTAGCTACACCCCCCCAAGAAGGCACTTTCTAGTTGTAAGCGCACAACCTCATCACCCAACATGCCAGGTTGTGCACGTTTGACCTCGCACACGGCTGCCGAACTTTACCTGCTAATTTCTCCAGTTACAAACAAGCTTTCCTCAGTTTGACGCTTGATATCAGTTGGACTGGCTAAAAGGAAATTTCCCACCAATATAAACACACGTTCATGCAGCCATTAATTTTTGGGTGTACGGGCTCTTTTAGGGTACCCACTTGGAGTAATACAGGCATGAGACCAGAAAGGCAACAGAACTATACCTGGCCCAACATGTGTATGTATGATCTCAGAGCAGCATTGAATTATCATGTTCTAAGCAACTTCTATCAAGGATTCAAAATTTCCTTTTGAAATACAAATTCTAATCTGATATAAGAGTAATTTTTTTATGCAGTGAGCTAAAAGCCAATAGAGTAGATCAATAAATTGATAAGATGCAGGCCTGTTAAAATTGTATATAAATTGATTGAGATATTTTTGTTTTGCACTCCTATGTTTTGACAGTTATGGGATTGGTTTATTGTTAAAATAACATACATGCATGTATGCACAGCTGTTTGCAACAGCATTTTAGACTTTGGGATTAAAGAGTGGAGAAGATTTTCTAAATGCAAGATTGAAGTAAATATACTTGTTCAGTGATATACCCTCAACACATACCAGAGCCCACAACTTACTACTTATACAATTCACTAAGATCACCAGACAGGAAAATCCCTCAACTTTCACATGTTGAAACTGAATAAAAAAGAGAAGCAACTCAATTGAATATGGAATTAATGAACTGAACTGAATTAAAATGGAAAACATGTTACCTCTGGATTCTGCGCTTGAACCATTTTGTGTTCAGAGTCTGACAATTCTCAGCAAATGGCAAAACTCATTAGACTACCTGACGTTGATTGCTTTCAATGGAAGAACCGTTCACATCCATGTATACACATATATTGTACAGTCATAGGGAAGATGTCTTGATAGTCAAAAGGCTCTGAAAGGGGTTTCCACTTTACTTGACAAACTGACTTTGATAAGTAAATAACAAAACACTGAACCACCAAAAAAACATGCCCTTGCTAATTATACACTTTTGATTTCATTTTCATATTTTAGAAGATCTTTTCAAGTCTACATGACTTGTGTACATCAGATCAAGAGAAATTACAGATGGAAACAAGTGTGCGTAGGACACAATCCTCTGTGAAGTAAATATTGCATTTGCAGCATGGCTGTAGTGTTTGATACTCTCTTTAACTACCACATGCCAAATTTCAGACAAATCCATAAAAAATTAATGATCTGATTTATAGGTGCAAAGACACAGACACGTCGTTTGCGTAATATAACCAGCTGCTGCTGTGCCGCGTGCTTGCAAAGCCGGTGTGTTACGCCGAATGGCGGTTATACTGGCTATATAGATACAGATACAGACCCAGACAAAAACAAGTTGGTCAAAGTATTCAAAGTCTGAATGAGACTTTCATACTTTGAAAAAGTTGTTTTTGTCCGTGTCTGTGACTCTCATCTTTCCAACGAAGGCTATTGTAGCATTTGCTCATAAATCATGTAAATTAGGCCCTGATTTGAATCATTTATATCTATGTTCAACTTTCCTTAATTTCAAAATCCTGCAAGAATGAAATTCCCATCATTTACCACTCTGAAATCATAGTCTTTTCTTATCAACTACGCAAATTAGGTCTTCATTTGCATAATACAAATGTATTGCATAATCTTCTCTAAGTTACAGGCAGTTACAGGCAGTGTAGGTAGCTGGAGCCTCTGACATCAGCTTGAAGTCTGTAATTGTCAATTCGTTAATAATTTACACTGTAAAGTTCTTTAACATGTTAGATTTCCTAAAGATTTCAACCAGCATCCTGCATGAAGGGATAAATGTCAATATCTGGAATATTCACAAACCCTATAAACGCCCCAAAGACAGCGCTAGTCCAACCCTACCCCACAATCTAATTATAACTCCATTAAAGGGACATTCTGGAAGTGACAGGCATTGCTGGGTCATACCATTGTGAGCTAATTGATAGGGATATTTTTGCTACTTTATGTATGGCAATCACTTGTAATCTTCATTTGTATTCAGATGCAGATATTCATATTTTTATATACAGATACAAGTACAGAATCATACAAACACAGATATTCATTCAAGTATGATGACCGTGTCAGTCCCTACACCTGAGTGAGGAGGGTTGACACTGTAGCCTTCGCGTGGATTTGTTTAAGGTGGATGACAGGTTGCTACTTTATTTATACTGCATCTGTATATTAAACATGTGAGAGACTTAAAACCTGGTACAAAAGATTTTAGAACAAATACACTTCACAATGTCATATTACATTTTCTTACTTTATTAGGCTACACCAAGTAATTTTTATGGATGACGTCCGCGCGCGCATTGATTTTGGTCTGTTCCCAGAAACAAAAACAAGAAATTCCGCTTCCTGTAACTATGATCATAGAGTTACGACAGTGCTGCAAATCGAAAGAAACAGGACAGGACAACAACTGCTGTTCGACTTCAACTGATTTATTC
The DNA here is from genome assembly GCF_035083965.1 of Branchiostoma lanceolatum. Taxonomy (NCBI): domain Eukaryota; kingdom Metazoa; phylum Chordata; class Leptocardii; order Amphioxiformes; family Branchiostomatidae; genus Branchiostoma; species Branchiostoma lanceolatum. The sequence goes on from NC_089736.1 coordinate 17,618,181, forward strand.
AAATTATTGCTTTTTCATGATGAATAAAAGAATTGTTAGTTGTTACACTGTGTTCTCTCATTCAATTTGTGTCCTAACATGTATCGTCGACTATCATATTTCAAATCTAGGCATCTTGTTTTTTTCGGCCCTTCTTGTTTTTTTTCGCGCTCTCGCATTAGATTTAGGGTCTCCAAAGGACGTCATCCATAAAAATTACTTGGTGTAGCCTAATACGAAAAAACGTACCGTACTAGTACACAAGAAATCTGACGTACTGTAACTGAGTACCCGGCGCCTGGATCAAGTCATGCCGCCGGCATGGTTCGGAACCAGCCGTTGCCAGCCCAGTACCCCGAAAAGAACACCGGCACCGTAAGTACACCATACAAATAAGAAATCCGTAAGACATGCATGTGTTTATTTTGTGATTTTCGAAGAAGAAATACAAATCCCGATCCCCGGTGATATTGAGAAATAGTTTTCACAAAAGAAAAATTATAACTAATGATCAATATGACCACACTTTTTAGGTATGTGCAGGCCATTATAATCTATTTGGTGGCTATTGAGTTTTACAACTGAACAGATAGTAAAATTGGGAGTTAAAATCTGTGAATGGGAATAGTGACCCAATTTTTTTTTCAAAATGGGAAAAACAGGACAGGCTATTCCGAAAAACAAAACAAAATTGGCGTGGCCTAATCATATATTATCGAAAATATGCAGTTAAGTTACATAATTATGAGTTCAACTAAAATAAAAGCAAAAAGAGCCTTTTAATAGGACAGTATTTCATCTTCAATCTTTGCTAGAGGCTCAACAGAAATGTCATCAAGCATCATAAGGCTGTCCAGAAAATAAGAAGGTTCCCATCATTGCTTTCTGAGGACATAACAAAAATGATTTCATGGCTCCATTTAATTGCGTTCAAAAAATTGTTGCTTTTACGGCAGTTATATACTTCAGATGTGCAGTCTAACATGCATGCATGAATAAGCATAAGACCCTGGGTTTCAAAAAGTACTAGTTTCCCTTTTTTCCCTTTTGTGTTTATGGCTTAATGGTGGACACTAAATGCACTGCTGAAGTACAAAATATGGACATTCAGGTATGAATTTCAGCATACATTAACCTCCAAAGAGATAGAAGTAAAGCAGTTAATGGATGAGCCTGAATGGATAGCACAATAAGGAAGAAAAACATGACATTTACCTTAAAAACCTACATCATAATGTGTAGCACACAATACTACATAGTCAAAAACTATAGGGTAATAAAAAGAAGCAACTTTCTCAGAATCTAAAATCTAAACTGATTTTGAATTTTGACTGCTGTGCACCAATATTTACAGAAATGAATAAGAAGTTGCACAGAGCAGTCCCAAATGTACACTAAGGCATGAACACAGCCTAAACTATAAATTACACTTTTATCTCAAGGACCTATAAAGAATCAGACAGAAATAGTAGGTAACTGAAGCACAATTGTCAAAACAGTAGCTAGAGTCTTGTCTCTAGTACATGCATTGTATATATTAAACTCCTCCACTACAACCATTTAACAGGAGAGTCTAGTATGTATACCAGCATTGTGTACATGTACCTACCACTAACAACCGATCTCTCTTCACACTTGGTACCCTCTTCCATTCCATCACTACAAACAAATGCCACACTTAAGTCTACAAGGAAAGAATCCTTCGTTACCACTTTCAGGGATAAATCCAGGAGCTCCTGTGAGTACATTGGAAATATGATCATGCCATTATAAGAGCAATCATTTTCCTGGGGTTATCATTTTCCCATTCATTAATGAAGGCTGAAAATTGGATTATAATTATATGATATTCAATGTCACCTATTACTTGACTTTGAACTGATGACGGTTTTAAAATGATGAGGTGCGATGAACTTTTTTTGTCCTTTTCATGACAAATATAGTGTCATCTAAGACACTTGACAAACCTGAATTAACTTAATTGAGGTTCGAGGATTGATTTTGAGGAATTTTCATAATTCAATGCTCAATGACTCGTCGATTCCCTTGAATTTGACGGAAAATTCCTCAAAATCCATCCTCAGGCAAGCCAGATCGAAAAGCCCTGTTCATACTGAATGGAAGATGCAAAAGATTGGTGTCACATGTTGTGACCTTATACAGTTGAAAATTCAATCATCAGACAAGTACATGATTGTGTAGTTGTCAGCACGGCACAAGCTACGCATGACGGGAGAGCCCTGAACTATGACAGACTTATGTCAATCAAGTTAGAACTTGACTTTGGGGAATATATAGCAAGTATAGAAGATTTCTAAGTTTTAAGTTTAGCCTCCCCTTTAATAAAAACTAAATGCTAACAAAATATGTCCTTTGCCATCACCTGGATGTCAGTTGGCAAGATTAATTGTAACTCCTGACACAATTAATCATCATTACTTCTGCCACCAATCAAGGCACTGCAAATTGCATCTCATAAATCAGGCACAGGTCAAGGCACCAATATCATCACACATCATATGCAAATATATGTGTGACATGCAAATCCTCATGTCAGTGAAGATGTATGATGGAACTTCCACCTCAAAAAAGTTTTCTTTTAACAGAATAAAAGTTTGTAAGGCATGGCACGGTAGAAAAATTGGTGGAGAATATAAATTCATTTGTATGGATTATTTCTTTTTTTTTAATTCAGCCACACCAAATCAACGTTTTGGTTCCTTGGATTGATTGATTGATTGATTGATTGATTGATTGATTGATTGATTGATTGATTGATTGTGAAACAAGAATGCTTTTTAAAAGGATGTCCGGGGGGCCAAGATGGGACTAGCTGATTGGGACTAGCATGAGTGTGATGATAATATTGGTCACCTCGGTGACTTAAATTGGACTACCGTATTTTCACGATTAAAGTATGCACTTTTTAAACTTTTCAAAATCCAAAAAGTGTCTTGAGCCATCACCAAAGCGGGGGTGCGTACTTTATTTGAGGTCACTAACAAATCGGAGCAAAATCTCGAACCAGCCGGGACACGGACGCAGGGAGCTTCAAGTAACACCGATAAACACCATAAAACGTTTCGATAAGAATGTCGACGCATAGAAATAAAGTTGAACTTAAATAAACGACAGTGTTTCATTGGTGTATTAGAGACGAGGGGGAATACAAGCTCAGCCACATTTGGGATAGTGTTCTCGCCGCAAAAGCACCACCTGCATCGGCTACTTACAGCGGCAAGCAGCAGTACTCCAGTCAGAAGCTCTGAAGAAGGTGTCTGACAGATACCAAAACGTCAGCAGGTGAGATTCCTGGTTGTGAAAAAAAAAACTCCAAATATCCTAATGTTCTACCAACCTGATGAAATTATTTTCAGAAATTTAGTTGATGTTTAGTTTATTTGAAACTAGAGTGCCACGACCTCATACCTTTGCCGAATGATATCAAAATTACCGACTGATGCAAGTATCATATTCCTGCCATTTACCAATATGGCGTTATATAGCATTTTCATTCAAATTAGGTCTTCATTTGCCGAAATGATATTTATCAATATTCCCCTCTTTATTGCTTAGAACTCTAATTTCCCGTTCGAACCAGCGGGATTCACGATCTGGATGTCCGTGGACTTGATATTGAATGAGTGTCCCTGCTGGTTGTGTTGTAGATGGTGGAAAATGGCAAAGGAGTAGCGGTTAGCGCTCTTCTTGCAATGTACATTGTTCTACCTTTGTCTTTGTGGTCGACTTGTCTCCCCAATGTACATGTACTAGTACATGTTGTTGCAGTTCGGTTCCTCACATTTCCGTTTGTAGATGACATTGGCTTTGATGCCTTTTTCAGGCCTGTCTTTTGGATGAACCAGTTTCTGCCTGAGAGTTGAGTGAGGTTTGAAGTTAGTGGCAATGTTGAAGTTTTGGAAATAAGTTACAAATTAGGTACAAATGTGAATCTGAATGTAGATTTTTCAAATTCTGAATATTTGTAGTCTTTGCCCACCAAACTTTACAATATGCCCCTTTAAGAACGATAGAAAGTGGGTCATGCAGCCCCCCTGGGGCATTCGTCCTTGAAAACCAGGACACATGTGTCAGACAGATCTGTAAGCCTTTAATATGGACACGTATAAACAGCACCACCTATATATCAGTGCTATAAGCGGGGTACTGTAAAAATTAAGACAATAACTTTACTACCACTGTTCCCATGGCAATGTCTATTTTATTGCCAATCTTGTTTTGTATTTGGGTGCCACTAATAACTGTCATAGGGTTCATGTTGGTCTGAAACAGGTTTGGATATTGTGGTCTGTGAAAATCCTACGGAGGCCCTTGGAAACACCCTTCACGTAAGGGAGGACTACCAGTCCTCTGTTGATCTGACATGTTGTACGGTTCAGGTAGTGGTCACTTGGAAGTTGGAACGGTGGGTCTAGATGCAGAGGCTATGTTTATATCCGATGCATGAGAGGTACCCACACTGCTTATTGATAAGTGTTGTGTTACGTGCACTGTTGATGTTTGCCTGTCCAGAGGGTTTAGCTTTGTGGTCTATTAAAGAGGTGACTAGACTCACAGTTCAAGTACTATGTGGATAGGTTTGCTGTATATATCAACATCCAAAGAACCGTAGAAAGGGTAGGGAGTTGTCTTTTTGTTCCTCAAAGGTGAACTTAATATCAGGGTCAAGGCTGTTGATATGATCCATGTACTCTTGTAAGTGAATCTTTTACTTTAGATTTGTGTCTGTAATTGACTCACTTCTGAATAAGGTCCATGTAAGTGCAACTGAAAATTCAAGGTGAGGTACATTTGCTTACATCATGGAATGTACCAAAACAGAGTGATCATCTTAACTTTCTAGCCCCCCCAAAAAACAGTTTAAAGCTGTTCCAAGAAATTCAATAAAACTGTACTTACCTGCAGCGGTAGAAGGAAACCCATGGCAGTCACATAAAAGAAGAAAAAAAATTATTTAGTATGATGCAAGTCATGAAATATTCTTGTTCACATGCAAAAAAACTAGAGTTCCACGAACACAACATCTTCGCCAAATAATGAAGGCTTATTATGGAGAGTGATTGATATTTACATGCTTTATCACCCCCTGCAAATTTGATCATACACCATATCGTTTGGAAGTTAGGGGGGAGGGGGGGCGAATGAGTCCAGTCTAGATAAGGTTAAAAATCATTTGGTGGTACAGGACTAGTATATGTGTCTAGTGTGCTGATATATTTCATAACTCGGGTCATAAAAAAATATGAGTATGTTGATATTATATGGGCCACAAAGGTTTGATATTGCAGTGTTGTAAGTTGAAAGTGATGATGAAATGGTACAGTCAATATAAACTACGCACAAAAAGTTCGGAAACTCAACTTTGGTCGATCATATTTCCGTTATTTTTTCACCGATTTCAATGTATTACATATCATTTAAAAGCCTTTTTTGATTTCCTTTCCAATGATACCAAACTTATTGTGATTGCGAGTTCATGAAACGAGCATCAGGCCTGCTAAAGTGAGTGGGTCGAAGAAATAAATTGCCCAGATGACCTTACTATAGTCAAACATGCTATTCCGTACATATTCTTCTGTCGATATTGACTTCTGTACGAGGGTATTGTGAAAAATCAACAAGAATAAACAAGACATATTCATGAAAGCTAAATTCTTTATCAAAACCAACAATCTGTGTCTTAGTAACGGGTTAGCAAGGAGTCTTAGTAACGGGTGGCCCAGCCACGCGCTGTCACTACAGCACGGCACCTACTCCTCATACTCGTCACCAGTCGCGCAATGCGATGCTGTGGGATAGCGTCCCATTCCTCCACCAGCAGTCGTCCTAGGTCAGCTAGCGTTGTTCTCTCGGTCACTCTTGCACGGACAGCTCGCCCAAGCTGGTCCCATAGATGTTCGATGGGGTCCAGGTCCGGGCTCTTAGAGGGCCACTCCATCCTCTCTACACCTGCATGCTGGAGATGGTCTGCGATTATCCCTCCCCGGTGTGGGCGGGCGTTATCATCTTGCAGCAAGGCAGTCGGCCCCATGTTATGAAGGAAAGGGATGGCCACCGGATCAAGTACTGTGTCACCATATCTTTCTGCATTGAGGGTTCCTGGTACAATGACAAGTCTTGTCTTTCCCCTGGAGGTAATGCCTCCCCATACCATGACGCTGCCACCACCAAATGCTGTGGTGTAAAAAATTGGATCTTCGATGTGCTAAGAATTACCTTGGATGTTCTGTGTGCTAGAAATAACCTTGGGTGGTCTGTGTTCTAAAAATAACCTTAGAACCTGAGGAAACAATATATTGAATCATCATCCGCGCCCATACCAATAGGATGTCACAGCGCTCGTATGACACCAACAGGGAATTTTGGGCACTTTTTTTCTGTGACCCACTCACGTTATTAGTCCTGGTACTTGTTCCGTGGGTTTTCAATCAGAATAAGTTTGTTATCATAGAAAGGGAATCACACAAGCTTTATAATGATATATAATGCATTAAAATCGGTAAAAAAACAACGGAGATATGATCAACCAAAGTTAAGTTTCCGAACTTTTTGTGCGTAGTTTATATGAATACAATAAATCTTTATTCCATATCATGTACACATTTTGAAAGACATAGTTCATGTGACTTTTCCGTACCTAGTAGTGCTGCAGTTTTGGTGCAGTGTACTCTCCAAGCAGAGGAGTGGGTCCTGCTGTTTTTTGACGTGTTTTTACATTTGTAGGTTTTTTTATCTGGCTTTCTATTTTGTCCCCTTTTCGTTATTTCGCCAACTGTGTGTTGGACAAAAATGCCTAAACTGAACATGTTAAAAACAAGCCGGACCCACTCCTCTGCTTGGAGAGTAGTGCCCCATCTGTTGTTTATATGACCTACATGTACTTTTGCAAGGCCATCTGTTTATATGACCTGTTTACGGGGGCACTGTCACTGTTTGAGATCGAGTCCCATTATGAAATGCAGTTGATTTACAAACTTTCCTAACAAATTATGCAAATTAGCTTCTGATTAACATAATTAGTCTTTGATTATGTAAAGCACCATCTGAGCTCTCTACATACCAAACATCATGACGATCTGTTGACCCCTTCTCAAGTTATTCATGTCCGAACAACAAAACAAAAACACCCGCTGCAGTTCCCAACAAGCCGCTAGGAGGCCCAAACTTACATAACTTACTTCCTGTGCCATGAAATATCTACCCCACAAAAATCATGACCATAGCACTTTTTGCCCCCAAATTTTGAAGCTCCGCTGCAGTACCTTAGGGACCCGCTAGAAGGCCCATTATCGAACTTGACCTTCCTTTTTGTAAACCCTACCCATTCACCATCCATCATACAGAACCATCAACAGCTTCTCGAGTTATCTTGGCAAGATACAAACACAGAAACATACACAAAATATTGCACGCTGCACAATGGTAGAAAAGCACCAGGTAAACCATTTTCGAACTTGACCTCCGTTCCCACAACCGCTACACACCTACAAAAAATCATGAAGATCCATCAACGTTTCCGTCACTTTTTTTGCCCACATGCAAACACACAAACATGCAAATTCCGCTTCAGTACTGTTGAAAAACGCCAGGTAAATAATTTTTGAACTTGACCTTCCTTTGCACAGCCACTACACACCTACCAAAAATTATGAAGATTCATCAAACTTTTTAAGGTTTCTCGAGTTATGCTCTTGACATACATACATCAATGTACAGACACACCCTACAGCTGGCGTAACCGAAAACATAATCTTCTTGGCGAAGATAATAAAATGGACTAATGTATAATAATTGTTGTCTGATTTATCTAAATTGTCATTTATCTTAAAACCACAAAGACAGAGCCTGATATCTGATGCATGCTCTAAATTGGGAAGAAATGTCTCAGAGAACAAAAAAAAGAACAAGAGTCCGTAGCCCACAAACCTCCGTGAAGTAATTATGGTGTTTGTGACTTTGAGGTGTGGGTAAGTGTTTGATGCCCTCTTTGACTACCGACATGCCAGATTTCAGACAAATCCATCAAAAGGACCTTGATTTATAGGTTCAAAGACACAGATCTGCCAGGATGGATTGTCTTCATACTTGGCATGTGGGTAGCTCTTCTTGAGACATCACAATGATTAGATTTTGGGCACCCTAAGAGCTTGCCATAGTACTGCAGTGAAACAACCGATTTTGATATCTCGTGTTCTTGACATGCTATGGTCATGATTTTTAAGTGGTAGATAGCTCTTGGGAGGGAGAGTAATTCATGCAGGCTTTTATTGAACTGCAGGAGCTGACTTTGTTTCAAAGTTTGAAAGAACTCAAGAAGGGGCTGACGGATCGTCATGACATGAGGGCCTCATTTACATGACATGAGGGCCTCATTTACATGATTTATGAGAAAATGCTTTGCTAAGATAAGACTTTCATACATGTACATTGAAAAATTTATGCTATTTGAGTAGAGAAGATGATCAACTGACATAATTCATGCAAATGAGGTCCTTATTTTGCATAGTAAATGGGAAACCTATTGTGATATTTCACTCGAAAAGGTTAACATCATAATGAAATAAGATTGAAATTCTTTACCCTTGTCCTGCTGGCGTTTTTTACACAATTCATTTCTATTAACTTGATTTCTTAATGGCCCTTGACTTTTTCTGTGCTGCTGTGGCATAGTTACTTCAGCCTGCATTCAGTGCAGTTTGCTGCGGTGTAATGCGTTCAGCTGAAAAATACCCCCGACCTGTACATATACAGGACCCACATATAGGCTCTGTAATATACAACCCATGATATAGTATATATGGGTCCAGCAGGACAACGGTTTTACCTTTAAGTTAGCAAAGAAGGCTATTGCAGGATTTCCTCATGAATAATGAAAATGAGGCCCTGATTTGTATGGTTTATATCTGATAATGTTCAACTTGACTTGACTTGCAAATGAATAATGATTGAAATTACCATCACTTACCAATACAGAATTAAAGTGTTTTCTTATCAATTATGCAAATTAGATACTCATTTGCATAATTGATATTTATCAATACTCCTCTCTATCTCAGTTACATATGTCAGTCCTATCATGAAATGCAGTGGATTTACAAACTTTCCACCTTCATTATGCAAATGAGCTCCTGATTCACATGATTTGTATCTTATTGTCTAAATCATTACATTGTCTAAATCATTATATATGCTATCCGTATACCAAAAATCATGACGATCCGTCAACCCCTTCTTGGGTTATTCTCTTTCAATGTCTGAAACAAAATCGGCCCCAGCTATACACAGACACACAAACGGCACCTTGGCAAAGGATAAATAATGATTTCCTTAAAAGTTGTTGTCATTTATAAATTTAAAATCATATACAGGTAGCTATAGCTGTTCATAATAACACTAGGCAGTAATCAAGTCATGTCAGGTCGGACCCGCAGCTAACATCTACCGTACTTAGAGATCAGATAACTTCACCAGCTACACCTGGAACGATGTCCGCTTGGAGAGCGCTGACCAGGCTAATGGCACAAATACATGTACACTCCATTCACATTCAAAAAATCTTATCGGTTCAGAATGTCTCGGAACTATCTTATTTCTTAAGCGTGAACGGTCCCAAACCGCTTAGATTTCCTCGGATCCAGATCCTTCACAATCCACCTCCGAGAGGTAGTTTAGGCAGTTTGTAGCAAATCCATTTCATGGATAGATTCCGACTTGCAATCAGTTTTTTTCAGGGTTTTGACGTCATACTTACATATACATTCTAATAGATAAGGGGAGCTAACCCTTACTGTGTACAAATAGGTGAAAATATCAAAGGATGTCTAGACCTACGGTCCAATTGTGTAAATGACACATTGGACTCAACATGTTGATTTACTCATATCTATTGACTGTTTGTATGTATAGATGTAGAAGACCTTAGAAAAGTCGTTGTACTTTTGTTGTGTCAAAAAAGATTTCCGTATAACGTTGTGATATTGTGACTACATCTCAAGTGCAGCAGAACGTACAGCCTGTTCCACAAGCTCGTCAAGATAGGGGTGCTTTTGAAATATTACATTACCGATAAAAGCTGTTACGGTGAAAAAAGACAACGTGGATCATCTTGTGCATCCTAGCAGACGATATGCCAAGTTACATATCAATGCAGCAAAGGGATCCTGAGTTGTAGCTGGGAACGTATACACAGGAGGAGACCTTCTTCGCGGAGGTGACAATGGTAGTAAATTTGAAAATAAAGCACTTATTTATATTTTCTCTATGAGAACCACAGCACTGGAAAACAAAGTTATTCAAGATTAGCCATGACAGATAATATAAAACAAAGGAAAAGTCATACTGCAACAATTAAAACCAAAAGCAGTTTTTCAGCGATGCACATGCAATGAATTTCCATATATCTCAGCCAATTCCTACCTCTTCGTCTAGTCCTGTTGGCCTACGGATATCACTCGTAGCGTACATTGTATCTCCTTTACTTCAGCAATTTCAAACAGATTATACACTTATCTCTATGTCTTATACTTTCCCCAAGGCATATTCAGTTTTTTTTGTTCACCTTTGTTTTGTTTTGCCATTAGCATTGAGATTTATTGCAACTTAATGACACTTGCAGACCTGAGCTTAACATTTTCTATGCCATATTTCATCTTTCTTTGGACATGTGGTATTTCTGATTTGGTCCGTAAACAATGTTAAAGCATTACTTTTCAATTGTATCTGTTAATTTGCATGACAAGAAGTCATTTCAAAAATGCTTACAGTACTTTTATGGCTCAATAAGATATAGTATGGACCACTACATATTGTACATATCCATTCTACCATAAAATATTATCATACATTCTGCAGCAAAGCTTTCAACAATCTATCTCTATCAAATATGAAATACAAATAAATTACACCACCACTGAGAATAACAAATAATACTAACCTTTGGAAGGTTAAAATAGTGCATTCTTTTTTCCAACTGTCATTTTTTTAACAAGCCTTGTCATTGACAGAAACAGGTGTGAACACTTACTACATCTTAGTGTCTTGTTAAGTAAGTCAGGTTACTTGAAATATTTAGATGAACTGCTGATATTGAATGATAGCTGGTGTCAATCAACATGGATTATTTTACTTCTCAGTTATTAGAGCACTCATAGGAACAACCTTACCTTGTCATCATATACTGGATGAAGACTGGCTATAGTCCTACGACGTGCTATTGCATACATTTTTCACTTTCTCCTTAACTTATACAACACATTTTGAGGTACAGCAGCTGCACCTCATCTATAACACGGTATTGTAACTGCCTGCAGAAAGCATCTGAAATTTGTTTGGAAATAAAGACAGTGACCTGTGACATTTATATCATTAAAGCCATGGTACTTAAGTGATCTTTCCACAGTGGCAACCCCTTTATTCATCAAACAAAGCAATACCTCGAATAATTGCTAAGCATGATTGAAAAGAGAACAATAGTACAAAAGCATGATGTAGCTTTACAAAATTGCCTGACAGTACACATGTTAGATGCTGTGTTAGGCCAATGTTTTGTCTCTGCCATTCAATCATGAAAAATTGGCATGGATCATGAAAGGGACCTACATGTAACGTAACATGACCAGTTAACGTCCGATTTATTAAAAACGTTATTTATCTTAAAACCGCGCGGACAGAGCCAAATGTTAAACCAATGGGCAGAAATATCAGCTATTCTAACAAGAAAAATGCATGGTCTGTAAGTTTTTCTCCGCCTGTCTAACGCCGTGCGAGCATGTATTTATACTGGCCATATGATGTAGAATACGGCTAGGCTTACCCAATATCGTCCACTACGGTCTTTTCCCTTCTAGCGCTATGCTTGAAGAACATAGACCGGAAAAAAATGCACAGTAACTTTCGAAAGTAGTCTACAGACAAATGACAGTAAAGTTACTATGTTTGTCCCTCCGCTTGCCTGACGCGATGGAAAAAAACAATGTTTGTGTTGTTATTTCCCCGACATCAGCAGCACGTGGCGTTCACGTGATAAATGCATGGCCATGATGTTATGCCGTGCAAAAATGCATCATCTGAGCGGGGGTCGCTAGGTTAACGTTGTATCAAACCTTTCTAAAACTGGCAAGAGTTTCAAACCTCGAATCACCATGGATAGTCTGAATATCAAAGAAAGGTTTAACGTCAGCTATTTCTAAAGTTTGCTAGCTATCGTGTAAGTTTAATAATAGAAACTCATGATGAAGCAAGTGGTGTCGAATTACATATGAAATACGACATGCATGACGCTTCCGTGCAACTTGTTGTTACTGGTTCAGGAGTTTATTCTGTTATGTCGCTGGACGTAAACCTTTTTCATTGTTTTGTATAAAAGAGAGAGATGGCTAAGGATCATACTTATGATATATGACGTTCTTTGTTGCTCATGAGAACAGGCTTCTGCATAATACACCGCGACATGTGGACATGACCCAAACTGGACGTAAACTGCTCCCGCACGTAAATAGGTCATGTTACGTTACCATATTCATAAAATAAAATGGGTATCTCACTGGGCCACGCCTGTATTCGCCTCTCCATACATGCATATCACATTCAAGCAGTTGTATGGAAGGGACCCAAATTCCAACTTGCCCAAAACAGACAACAGCGTCCATTCTCATATTGAAAATAACTGGAAGGAACTGGAGACCGAACTATCAAAACACCCGTTAGTTTAGATACAGAAATACAACCAAACAAAATTAATCAAGCAATCTCACAATTAAAGAATGGTAAAGCTTCAGACAATGATCTGATTTTAAATGAAATTTTGAAATGTGCCGCACAATCTCCAAGCAGATCTAAGGGTTGCAAAGACCATATACAACTGGCAGAAGAAGTTTTTATTGCAACCAGAGCAATCTGCTTGGAGATTACCGCACATATTCTAACAAAGCCATTGGCGAATTTCTTCAACCTAGTCATGTCATCAGGCGACTTCCCAAACAGGCTGTGTGAAAGCCATATTGTACCACTTCACAAAGAAGGTTCTAAAGGTACAAGGGAGTAGGAGGGGGGAAATTTGCGGTGGTTTTAAGTTTGCAGTGACAAGCTTACCGCGAAAACTGCAAAACATAAAACCACCACAAACATTTCTGCATTTACAGTAAATAACTGTAAATGCTTTGTGAAGCCACCTTGCTTAATAATGCCCCCTGGGAGCCAGTCAGACCCACTTTCTAACATACAGTTCCTGAGATACTTGCTACGTAATAGATAGCTGATGGGAGTGGCCAAGATATCTGGATATAACAGCAGTCCCGCCCACCGAGGGGTTTCTAGTCTCCCCGAGGGCGAAGCCCGAGTGGAGACTAGAAACCCCAAGGTGGCGGGACTGCTGAATTATATCCAGATATCGAGGCCAATACCATCAGCTATCTAATTTAGCCCATGGCATACTTCCCCGAAGCTTCCCTAGTTCAGCAGCTCTACTAAACTTTACTTTATTTTGTCCTGAAACTCAAGAAATCTCTCTTTTTGCTGGACATGCTGACAAACAAGTAACAGCTGCAAGGCCCGCACAGACAATCTCTGTAAAACATATGGGGAGAGTCCCAAATCCCCGGGCAATTAGAAATCAGAGCAGGGATTGGTCAGAATAGGTCACATGGTTATATCACCCACACTTTTTCTATATCACCCACAGTTTTTCTATATCACCCACAGATATCACTCACACTTTTCTGATATCCCACACTATGTGGATATAACCACAGAAAATTGGGGCTTCCCATTGGCTGAGGGGAAGTAGCCATGGGCTAAATTAGGCAAACTCCTGGGGACTGACATTCCTGTGGACACATTCCTGTACAATTCCTAGAATTCTTGCAGACTATACAATACTATACCATTAGGATTGCCCCTGAGACTAGACGTCACCAAAAACTGGTTGTCATTATAAGATTTCAATTGTTTCAGTCCAACATAACTCCTAAAAAAACTTGGATAGTCATCAACAGGTGTCATCTAGATGTAGTAAGTTCAGTAAAATGAGTTGTATATACATGTAGGCAAACTTTGCACAATTGATCACTTTTCCTTGGATGTTTTGTAGAAAATCACACATTTTCTTGTTGCCCTGAAAAACAAACTTATTGTTATACCTGTCAAAAAAGGAGGCACAGTACTAGTCACTTTCCACAGAAAGACAACTGCAGGAAGTTTCTAAGAGCAAAGAGGTAGACATCAATCAAGACGTGGTTAGTCCAGACCAGCTGACAGTTTGTAAACAAATTTCATTGATTGCTATCTCTCTGATCAGTCAGTGTCTCCTCAGAAATTTAACACCATGACTGTTCATGGCTCATTTAGGCCCCGTTCATGATTCAAAAAGTAAAACGGTTCGAACAGTTTCAGCAAAATAAATCGAATTATTAGTGAACATGAACGCTTTGTAACGGTTTCATTCCGTTTCATTCGTAGGTGTGTTTGAACTTTCTTAGTTTGTTTCCTTGATTTTCGTTTTTACCATTAGAGTTCAGTTCTGAATAATAAGTTTGAAGAAATATATCTTTTAATCTTTGTTTCACTTTTGACTGAACTGAAGGTATATTACGGTCTTGGTTTAACAATAGGTAGCTAAAACCGGAGAATCTTATTTACGTTTGAAAGCCAACATGGCGGTGTTGGTGTAGGTCTTGCTGTACAAGGAATGCTTGATACTGTAAACTACTTGTCGGTACTTCTCTAGTTAACCTGCTATAATAAGGATAAAGCCTACTGTAAGCCTCGATCCACAAGGGGAATCTGCCAAGTTTGGCCCTTGTGGCGAGGTTACTGGCGTTTCTTCTAACCCCTATGATAGCTTTACAGAACTTCAGACGCGCTTGCTCCAGTGGGGAATTATCATTTAAACCAGCCTTGCCCCACACTTCTGCGCCATACAATAATATGGGCACAACGCATGCATCAAATAGCTTACATTGCAGTGACACTGAGGGATTGTTTTCTCCCAGAGTCGTTTTTATACTGAACAGTGCTCTTAATGCTTTCTTTTGGAGAGATTTCATGGCTGTGTTGAAGTTACACTCCGCGGTAAATACCACGTCTAGATAGCCATAAGATGAGACTAAATCTAAATCTTTGTCGAATAGATAGAATCTAAAGTTTGATCATATTTTTCCCTTTCTATTCAAAATGATAATTTTCGTTTTCTTTAGGTTTTCTGTTAATTTCCACTTGTTACAGTAGCGGCCGAGAATATTGATTGCGCTCTGTAGACCACGTTGACGACAAGATGATGACAAGATGACGATGGCATCGGCATAAAATAAACTTGATGCTTTGGATGGGTTAAGGATAGGGGCTCCTGTATTGAGCTCGTTTACCAGATCGCTGATGTATAAATTAAATGACGACGGGCTTAAAACACAACCCTGCCTCACACTGATCTCTATGGGGAAGCTTTCACTTAAACCTACATTTTTCTTCACGCAAGCTTCTGATTGATTGTATAAACTTTTTATGATTTCGAAAAAATTACCAGAAATGCCTTTTGATAGAAGTTTGAAGAAGAGACCATGATGCCAAACAGAATCGAAAGCCTTCGATAGATCGACAAAACAAGCAATGAGGCGTTTACCGGACAGTGCTTAGAAATCAATGTTTTCAATATAAGATATTATCTGCTGTTCTGTATTTTTTTCTGAATCCAGTCTGGTTAGGTTTTAATATTCCATTTCCTTCCATAAGGTTTGATAATCTTTTGATTAGGATCAAGCTAAATAACTTTCCCAGACAGCCAGAAATTGAAATACCCCGATAATTGTCGGGGTCGTCTTTTCTTCCTGCCTTGTGTATTGGTACAATGTAACTTCTAGACCAGTCTTGAGGGAAGATTCTTGTTTCTAGTACGCTATTGAATAGCTTTGCAAGAGGTCGCAATAAAAGTCTTTTCCTCCCTTTTAACATTTCATTAACTATCATATCTTCCCCACTAGACTTTTTGGTTTTAAGTGCCTGGATCGCATTACTAATTTCGTATTCCGTGATATGAGAATCCAGTGGTCCTTGACTTGTGTTGTCTTTTTGGAGCACATTTAATTTGTCTAGTGCTTCTTTTTCAAAATTTGAGTCAAAGACCTGTTTCTCAAATCTAGACTAAGTCTTGCTGTGAATGGATTTAAAGACTTCTACCCATGTACCTGTTGGTATGTCTACTTGGTTTGTTGATTTTTCATTCTTTAGTTTTTTAAGTAAGTTCCAGAATGTTCCAGGTTGTTTTCCTGTAGATTTTGTAGTTGCATCAAACAATAATTTTCATGTTCCCTCTTGCGTTTTTGAATTAGTTTGTTAAATTCTTTCTTTTTCCTGAAATAGTTGGGTTACGCATCAGTAGATATCTTAAATTCTGTAGCTCGTTTCGCGTCTCAAAACAAGATTTTTCAAACCAACGTTTGTTTCTATTGGATTGTTTCGGTCTCTTTTTACATTTCACCTTTTAATGACATTCTCCCCGCCATTACTAATATTTCCTGAAACTCTCTTACTTTTTGGACTATGTCTGTTTTTGCTGTTGTAGTGTTTAGACCAAAAGACGAGAAGTCTTCTAATTTCTGAATGATCTTTGGGCAGCTTAAAGCATCTATAAATTTTTTGGTGGAGTCTGGACCCCAAACAAATCTCTCTGGAAAAAGGCGTGAATTTGATTTTGTTTCTTTTACATATTCAGATGGAAGACACAATAAGCTAATATTTAAAGAGATCATGCAGTGATCTGAGAAGTCTGTCAATGGATGGACTTTGAACATATTGATGCTATGAAATAGTGCACTGCTTGATATAATACTAGTCTACTGTGCTGCAGCTATTTGGTTGATAGCATGTGTATTTGCCACTCAAGTCCCCAGTATCCTTCCATTCAGTATACGCAGGTCAGACTGAGTGTATAAATCTATCAAGCTTTTACCAAATGCGTTTGCAGGATTGTTATCATAAAAATTTCTAGGAATGTCTATATTATTAGTGAGCATTTCAGGCTCGAGGTCTGAATCTAAGGGGCCATCTTTGTTAAAATCTTGTAGGGAACCTACAGTGCACAGTACACATGGGCTGTTAAAGTCTCCCCCAAGAATCACATACTAGTAACCTTTCGAGGAAAAAGACGCTACATCCTGCTCTAAAACATCAAAAATAGAATCTCCCGCCCTTTTGTCGACAGTCGAATTAACAGGACTAATATATACATCACATAGGAAAATGTCTTTGGAGATACCCAAAAGATCCTTTGATATACGAACCAAGAGTAAATCTTTGCATTCAGAAGTGCCCCGTTCTCTTTTTATGTACTTTTTAAATTCTTTTCTAAAATAAAATATGATTCCTCCTGAATTTCTTCTAGCTTTCTGTTGTTTCTCTCTTAATGATGAGAAATGATGAAAATTTGAAATATCAACTTCTGAAGACTCGTTACTCCAGGTTTCAATAAGAGCGAAGAGATCCAGTTTCTCTAAACTACTTCTAAAACTACCTTCCTCAAGTGTCTTACCTAAACCATGTACATTCCAAAACCCAATGTTACATGAACTATAAGTAGACATAATTTTGCCAAAGATATCAGAGTACTGACTTGTTCCCTACTTTTACGGTAAATAATACTACATTAACTTTCTTTAATCATCTACACTTGTAAACTTCTATATTATAACTTGTTGACTAGCACTATACGATTTCTTTTGAAAGTTGGTACTTAACTAATTAACCTTATGTTAGTATCCAGCGACATCGTAGCCTCTGTGCCACTGGTATTCTCCGTAGGGCTGAGGTCGGAACCAATTCCGGGGACCGTTTGGATCTTCCGGAAACCAGTTCATGTTGTCGTACCCTCGGTATGTTGGGAAGGGGGGGAAGGTTCAGGTCACCATCCCTTTAACTCGATTGCAGGACCCCATCGCTCCATGGCCATGTCAGGCTGTCGCTGCGGAAGATGGTCCCTTGTCACTTTCTGATTCACGCCTCTGTTGTATCTTGAGTGGTCCCGGTTTCGGGTGTCCGGTGGCGCATGTCTCGGTGTTGTGGGGTGAGCGCTCTCCCAGATCCTTTCTGCGCCACTATTTCTCCGTGTTTCGGTAGATTGTCCGCCATTCCATGGTTCCGTTTTGTCGCAAGGGCAATGCCTGTGCTGGACGACAGCTCCAGGGTTCCCTGATACTTTGCGAGGGCGGTATTGGAGCCTTGCGGTCGTTACGGGGTTCCTCGAATCTTTGCGCAGATGGTGTTGGAGTCTGCCAGTTGTATTCCCTCTGTTGTTCGGCGTTGTTTCTTCCTCTCTTCCATCTGTTGTACATCCCCAGACCGACTGTGATACTTTGCTACGTTACCAAATGGAGACTACAAAGGACAGCAAAAGGTTGGTTGGCTCCCAAAAGAGGTATATTTTCACGTTTTTGTAATATCATCCAACGGAAATCTAAGATATTACGGCGCAAAGCAAAAACAAACCCCTCCCTCTTCATTCACATACTTCAAGTCCTGTAGGTCTTGGTATTTCAAAAAATCGTCAAAGAAGCCGCCGAATTCTGCTAAATTGCTAAACCAAAACAAAAGAACCTTGAGCTAAAGCCTACATTTTCACGTTTTTTGGGGGGGATTTCATCCAGTGGAAATCTAAAATATTGCCAGGCGAAGCGATGTAAAGAAAGGCTAGACAGAGCACACGACCCCCTCCCAACGCACGTCAAAATTACGGTCACAACCGCTAAAATTCTGTTATATTTCTACCACGTATCTCAAGGATCCCAGCCCTGGATTTTTTCTCAACTTGAGCTAACATTATCAGGGAAACTACAAGCATGCAGTGTAAACATATACGATGTGTGGCGCGCGTTCAACAGCCCGTCATGTGTGTGTGTGTGTGTGTGAAGAGTATAACTCGAGAATGTCTGAATGGATTGTCTTCATACTTGGTATGTGGGTAGGTCTTCTTGAGACCTTGAAATAATCAGATTTTGGGCCCCCCCAGTGGCTTGCTATGGTACTGCAGCGGAACTTCCGAATTTGATATCTAGTGTTCTTGACATGCTATATATGGTCATGATTTTGAGTGGTAGATAGCTCTTGGGAGGGAGAGTATGTTGTGTAGGTTTGAGGCCCCCCTAACGGCTTTTTTGGAACTGCAGGAGCCAATTTTTGTTCAAACTTTGAAAGGCAGTAACTCGAGAAAAAGGGGTTGACAGATCGTCATGATATTTGGTATGTAGATAGCTTGAGTGATGATTGAGAAGATCAATATCAAGTATGCAGATCAGTAGCTAATTTGCATAATTAATATGAAAAGTTTATAAATCCGCTGCATTCTATGTAGGACTGTCAAACATGTGATTTGTGTAACTGAGAAAGGTAGGAATATCGTTATAAATCAACTATGCAAATGAACACCTGATTTGCATAATCAATGGCAAGATACTATAACTCCATAATGGCTAATCGATTTCATTTTTGCAGCATTTGGAAGTTAAGTAAATGTGGACATAATCAGACATGAATCATGCAAATGAGGACCTCATTTACATAGTTTATGAGTAAATGCTACAATACCCTTCCTTGCTAAGATAAGATTTTCCTACTGTGTTATTTGGGTAGAGAAGATTATCAACTCAGATAATCCATGCAAATGAGGTCCTTATTTGTATAATGAATGGAAAAGACTTATGATATGCCACCCAAAAGGGTTAACATGAGTCGGCAAAGGTATGGGGTTGTGGAACTCTAGTTAATCAATACAATAACAAAGATCTATTTTTCAGACTATGAAAGTTTGATGTGTGACTGAGATTAGAATGTGTGATTGATATAATCTGTGAAACATTGTCTGGAGTACAGACAAGGTCTCATGAATATTTCAAGCTTAATGCTTTACAGTTTCTGTCTGGATTGTCTCAACACAGACTGAAAGAAAGCTTAAATGGACTTCAAACCAATCAAATTTAGATTTGGGCTATTTCATTAAAAAAAAAACTTCAGGGGGCACACAAGAAGACAATTTTTCTGCTAACATTATTACAAAAGTTTGCTTTTTTGTTTGTCTGTTTGAACCTTTGATTATTCATGAGAAGCTCAAATCGGCCTGCAGGCCTCTTTTCATTGAGGTTCAAGGGGTTCATTGAGGTTCAAGAGGTTCATTGAGGTTCAAGTTCAAGGGGGAGTCACATTTGTGAAAGTGTAGTATGGTGGGAGCAAGAATGATGAAATTCATGGAAAGACACAGATTAGAATAAAGAATTAGAGGCAAGAAATTGCAAGAAGATAAGTACCCCAGAGCGAATGGAATCATCATTGAATTCATCTAACGTTAAACCTAAAGTACAAGACAACATCCAATATATATGGTGAATTGTGTATTTTTGTCACTTCATCTGCTACAAATTGGTAACGTTACAATATCAACACGTCTTCTCTGGACAGATATTGTTTCAAAATAAACGGTGAGTGTTTGGAAAATGATCCCCCCGCTGTTGGTACGCCTCGTAGAGTAGAGTAGAGTAGAGTAGAGTAGAGTAGAGTAGAGTAGAGTAGAGTAGAGTAGAGTAGAGTAGAGTAGAGTAGAGTAGAGTAGAGTAATTTTTGTTTGTTTTGAAAGTGCAATCTAAGAGGCAAACTTAACAAAAGCATATTTAGATATAGCTGAATGTAGTTAGTTGCGGTCATAAATTAGTAATAGTTATCAGAAATTGAGAAACGCTGACACTATACTGCACACGGCACCATGGTGGAGTGATCTTGACTTCCTGAGGGTTTGTTTTTCTAACTATTTAATTTAAACATCCAATTAAATAATGTCCGTGCCAGACCCTGCTATAAAGGAAGCGTGTCTTTTACCTACCGGCTCAACATCGTCAAGCAACTGCTGGTTCGCCATGTCAGTTTTTAAGAGAAGTCTTCAGTCAAGGTCTGACGTCTTGTTCATCGGTCCATCTTGAATTTGGGTCAGTCTAACATGCCATCATTATGAAAATAGGGGTGTGAGCGTGCAATATACAAGTGAGTTGCCATCTCTTGAACAATCCAAATTAAAACCAGAAGTACTTGAATACTTCAAAATTTCTGAGAAAGTGCTTTTGAAGATAGACAGCGGCTTGATGTTTTTATATTGGATGTTGTTGTTATTTTTTATATACAACCTTGTGTTAGGATATTTCTCATGACCTTTAACCTCGATCCTCAATCTTTTGAGCCATTAGGCCACGTGGTAAAAGCCAAACCGGACCGTTATGGCTTCTGATTAGGCTGAAGTACTGCATGAATCCTTGGTACTGTACCCATCATGTGATAGAGAGAGAGAGAGTGTGTGTGTGTGTGTGTGTGTGTGTGTGTGTGTGTGTGTGTGTGTGTGTGTGTGTGTGTGTGTGTGTGTGTGTGTGTGTGTGTGTGTGTGTGTGTGTCCACGTGTTTGCGCGCGTGTGTAACCGTTATTTGCATGTCAGTACTAATTGTCACAATGTATGTATTTGCGTGTGTGTGACTGTGTGTGTCACCGTGTGCACGTGTGTGTGCGCGCGTGTGTAACCGTTATTTGTATATCAGTATTTGTGTCACGGTATTTGTGTGTGCGTCTGACTGTGTGTGTGCGTGTGTGTGTGTGTGCACCTGTGTGTGTGAGCGTGTTAACTGTTATCTCCACGAAAAAATGAGAGGCATTAATTTGGTTTGTATGTTTGTTTGTTTGTTGGTTCGTGTTTCCAGATTTACGGTGATTTACATAATCTAACCGGACGGGAGACCAGGCGCAATGCGCACTGATGGCTGTCTTGTATCAGCGGTGTATAACTCCGACGGCTTATGACGGATGGGGTTTCCAGATATGTGGTAACGTTGGGTAACATAAATTCGCCATTTTTCCGATAATGGTTGACTGAAATCAACCTAGCAGAATAATAAACCATCCTTTTTTTTATTATTCTGTCAGTATCATGTACTATCTTTGCACTAATCATATATATGGTAGATTTTGTCTCTAGTCGTGCTGACACCATAATATTTCAACTTGAAACTACCGTCCGCCGCACGCACAATGACGGTGTTGTCGGACAGGTGTGAACATTATTTCGGGAGAGAAGATTCGTCTTGAATATCTTACCGCTAATTACATTTTATACAGCAGCTATTCGGTCCATCCTTGGCTTGAGGAGAGTGCTATGGATATAGACGTGTCCAAGTAAAAAAAATACACGAAAAAACGGCCGTACCGCACACATCAGGCCTTAGGTAACATCCCGTTTGTTGAGTCCGACGGGTAGAACGTCACTCAAAGTCGATCCCCACCGTCATGGCAACGTGTACATTATTCATGGAAGTTAGCTGGATGCCGTAGCAATGGTTATACTACTATGTCCATGTGTTCCTTGTTGTGTTAGGAGCAAACTTTGAGGAAAATATCGTCTTCAGTCCACTATCACACGCAACATTTAGACAAAAAAGTGTTCCTCACAAACCTTTGTCGTCTGCTTGACGACAGGATTCTGGGTAATGATATGGCGTCGGGAAAATACACGTGCCGTAGGTTGTAGCAACAAAGAGGAGTTTTGATGATTGATCACACTTAGAATCCAGTTGCAGGTTAGCAAAAGAGATTGTAATAAGTTGTCCTGTAAATAATTGTGTTTAGCAGGCAGGAGATGTGACATTTGTCTTATAAACCAGCGAACAACCGTGCAGTGTGATTCTCCCACGATGCCCTCAGACTCTGTCAATAAGGGAAGTTTTTGACGTCGCCAACTTATAATGTATGGTTATCGAAGCTTTTCAGAAAGTGTTCTGAATACGTTAGTCTATCCGGTTTGCATTGCTGGCGTTATAACTGATTTTGCATCTAGCACATATCCCTAAAATACACCGTTTCAAAAAATGGCGAATTTAAGTACCCCGCGAATTTATGTTACCCAACGTTAGGTCTTGGGAAGACGATTATAGGCCTCCTGGCGGCCGACCCCCGTACTGCAACAGACATTCCGGTTCTTGTATATTTTGTTCTGGACGTGCTACGTCCACCATTTTTGGGTGGTAGATAGATCCTATGCTTGGACCGATGTGATATGAGATTGGACTACCTTACTAGCAGGTTGTTGTGAAACTGCAGGGGCGTTTTTGGTAAAACCTTCATGGAGGATAAGGAAAGGATAATCTTCGCCAAAAAGGTTATGTTTTGGGGAGCATGTGTCTGTATGGCTGTCTGGTTGTATGTTTGTTTGTTTGTTTGTTTGTTTGATTGTTTGTTTGTTTGTGAACGCGACAACTCGAGAATGCCTGGGTGGATTGTCTTCATATTTGGTATGTTGGTACAACACAAATGTAGGTCTTGATGAGATTTGGGGGCTCCTCGCGACATTCTGAGGTGACTGCAGCGGAACGTCTGGTTTTGATATCATGTGTTCTGAACATGCTATGGTCATGATTTTTTAGTCCTTCTAAGTTATGCAAAATAGATTCTAATTTGCGTGATTAGCATATGATTATGTAAATGATCACTCAGGCTATCTACAGACCAACAATCATGATAATCCGCCAACACCTTCTTGAATTTTTCTCTTTCAAACTCTGAAACAAAATCAGTCCCTGCAGTTCTAGGGGGCCCAAACCTACACTACTTGATTTCCTTCCAAAGAGCTATGAACCACTCAAAATCATGACCATAGCATATGCAGAACATGAGAAATCAAAACCGAAAGTACTAAGTCTACTAATACCAGATAGAAAGAAGCTAGGGGGTCTAAATCTAATCATTTCGAGCTTGCAACTGTCATATAGTGCGAATATACGCATGAGTCTGATGATAAACGCGACTGGAGAAAACTGTGTCTCCTTGTAGAACACCGCGAGAGATTTTAAACGGTTCTGAGAGCTCTTGGCTGCCGTTGGGGCTCGTCACACAGACGCATCCAGTGGCCACGCCGAATATGGCTTGGATGGTTCTGCGCACCTTGAGAGATGCA
Source organism: Branchiostoma lanceolatum (assembly GCF_035083965.1). NCBI lineage: Eukaryota > Metazoa > Chordata > Leptocardii > Amphioxiformes > Branchiostomatidae > Branchiostoma > Branchiostoma lanceolatum. The sequence goes on from NC_089736.1 coordinate 17,642,138, forward strand.
CCAGCAGAACTCAGCGCTTCATCGAGGAAGAATTGACTTTCGTGTCAAACGCAGCAGCATAATCAATGAAGGTTACAACTGCTGGTTTCGATTCCCGCTGCAACATGTTTATCGTCCATTTCCGGATGCAGACACTGTCAAGTGTACCACCCCCGCAGGTCTGAACTCTGCCTGGCTGTCTGGGATCAGTGGCTCAAGTTGGACATGTAACGTTAGACGACGGGCGATCACAGCAGAGAGGAGTTTGTAGGCATGGCTGAGGAGACGGATCGTCCGGTAGTTACTGAAGTTGTTGCGGTCATTTTCTTGTAGAGCATGATGAATATGCCTCTCACGAGTTCAACGGGTATGATCTCACACTCCCAGATCAGGTGTACTGCTCGGAAGAGTTCACGTTTGGCTACGGTTGAGTACTCGGATAGGCTTCTTTTGTCATACTCTGGCGCTTTGCCAATAGATATGACGAAAAAAGGTATGCGCCATACCCATGATGTATTGGATTTATGTAAATTTGTCCAAAATAAAGCAGCATACATGTAACTCGTGTAATACTTGTCCAAATGACATCACATTTGAATCGGAGGAGAGTGTTCATCTTTGAACCACTGTTGAAAGTGCCTGGCATGTTTTTACGGCAACCGTTGCTAGGAAAAATATACATTCATAGCAACGAATGGCTTAGAGCCTTAGTTATGTAGTCTTTAAAAGTGAGTCAAATTGATTCGTTTATACACTGTAAAACAATTGTTGTATTTTACAGAAGAATAATTTGAAATTGATTTTTAAGAAAAGACAAACACTTTCATGTGCCTTTAATGCATTATGATATGCACCGGATCCATATACAGTACTTGTCCAAATGACATCAAATAACGGTACTCGTGGATGACTGTTTGCTTCCTGAGCATTGGTAGATCCTTAGTTTAGCTTTGCAATATTTCAGTTTTCTGATATAAGCCATGCCTCAGACAGTAACAGTTTGTTAGGTGGATAACTGTAACTGTGACTGCTCAAAAGACAGAAAATAACCGAGCGTACGCTCAGCAGCCTGGAATATCCCTAACCTGTACGTAAACTAACTTGAATTCGAAAAAATACCCTCATGATACTTGTAACCAGTATCAACAGAATGCAATCGAAATTTGCAACACACGTCTCGGGAGCCAGTTTGGACGACATCATGTGACGTCTTGAAATGAAATTTAAGAAAAAAAGAAAGGAGAACCTCTCATTTAATGGTAAGGTTCGAACAACTGTTTTTTATATGAAGATAAATGACACGTAAAATGGGGTCTGTATGGGAATATAATGGACCGTAATTAAATGGACCCTTCTGACTGGTCGACGTCATCTAGCCATATGATAATTGACGGAAAATGCTGCTTTTGATAAGAACTTCCGTTGTCTCATTTCGAACAGCCAAGAAGCAAGGAGACTAATTTATAAACAGATACCATCTTCATCACGTGCTATTAGCTTACGACGGTCATAAACTTCATATTGATTCCATGTTACCATATCTTTAAAGCCCAGCATGTCTGACACACTAGTATTTCCCTAGGTATTCAGGTGAAGCCCTTAACTTTTGAGCAACTTTCTAAGACAGGTAAGCTGTTCAGCTTCCGTACTTGTAAGTAGAGACCTTCTTTGGTAAAATGAGGAAGATGTCCTTTGAATTTGCGGATGTTTTACGAACCTAAAAATCTTTACTTTTGGACATGTCTGTTCACATGCTCCTTAAATTGTAACTACCATCAAAACTTTAGAATCATCTATCTATAGCTTAATATATAAGATTAATAGATAAATAGCTCATTAATGTTTAACACTTTTAAAAGACACATAGAATATTATGTTTTTTGTTCCTTCAATACAAGAATTATCATTGCCAATTAGGCCTGAAATACAACATTGAGCCGCAGTATCAGTTTCCATGGACAGATCAAACAATAGAATAGGAAAGTGAAAGGAAACTTTCCCACGACAACAGAATTTGAATCCAGTCAAACATAACATGCATTGCAGGTAATGGATCCTGACCACACACGCCCAACCCCATTTTCATCCGCATTTGCAGCCCTGGTCTTTCTAGTGTTACAAAACCATTAGATCATCAGTAGACCATCTCTATCTTGTCTCCTCACAAAAGACCAGCTAGGATTGATATGGACACCATTTATGTTTTGCCACAAAAGAACCTGTGGAACAGTACATTCCTGTGTTCAAAAGTTCGACACGCGGCCGAGTTTCTCGTATGTCTTGTTTGATTACAGTTCATGAATCATGCCAATAAGGTTTTGCTTTACATTACGTCTGCCAGTTGATCACTTTCTGTCACTTTACTGGGAACGTGACAAGCATATGGAAAACATCGTAAACAGCGAAAACACTAATAAACAGACAAACCAAAGACCTGTGAATTCGTAATCTCTACCATTAACAAAATGACATGGAATGTCTATGTCTACCACTTCCTGTCACTATACGGGAAAACAAGTTTGTCCTCCAAGTCGACCTTTACATCCTGCCAGTCTCTGGTTACACCATCTTCCCTCTCACAGCCTGTCACTGTGCTGTATTCAAATAACTACGGACACATAAGAACACAAACATCCAGACACACACAAAATGGCGAAAACAAAACCTCCGTACAATGAGACAACAATAAAACCGTGTACTACAAAAGCATGCTGTCTTCAGAAGAACATTACGAAATTGTATCAGTTACGCTGATCCTGGACGTGTTGATTTCTCCGTACCAGATGTGCTGTGTCGCTTCTCTTTTTGTGTGCCTGTCCGGCGGAGTACTTCAAGAACCTCTGGTTGGATTTCGATGATATTTGTCACGTGGGTAGTTGTTGTGAACCTGACGCTCAAGGTCGATTTTGGGCCTCCTGGTGGTTGACCATACTTATGCAATAAATACCATGATTTCTACGTGGAAATGATTTGAATTGCATACTTGTGACATGTGTAAGTCACACGTGAACGTCACTATACATGTATTATGTAAATGTGAAGGACATTTGAATAACGCTTTTAAAAGCTCTATATATTTCATAGAGGTATGAGGTCTCCGAACTCTTGTTAGTGTAGTTTGGTCTCCGAACTATTGTTAGTGTAGTTAGTGGCTTAAGGCTGCAAATGAAATATGACACACTCGACATGTATGGTTGTTGTGGCACTGCAGGGATGGACGCGGATATTTCTCCTTAGATAAGGCGAGGAGGTCATTTTCGCTACACCTGAGAATGAATATGATGAGATTTTCAGGCTCCACCACAGGTATCTTGACTATGCCCGTAACTATTGACATAGACTAAATGCGTACGCCATTCGAAACATACTGTCTTTAACATGGGACATATAGGAATGGTCTCATTCGGTGTCTTGTAGAAATGAAAACATTTCTAAATCAAATTCTTTGTTTTATTCCACTTATAGAAGTGAATCTTATCTCTTGAATGCCACCACGGAAGCAAAATATGGTTTTAATCGTTTTTTTTCTAATGTAGGGTTAAAATCCAGTAATAAACCGGGCAGATCTGGAACTGATCTCAATTCTTCTTCAGTAGTTGACCATTACATTGTTCTCCAACGCAAGTAATTGTTTGCCCTTGACAATGAAAACGCCCTAAGATCTCCTTATTCACGTGTAAGTCTGCCATAATGGCATAAAGTGAGGCCTCTATCCGAGGATAACTTATCCATTCCGCACGCATCAAGACCACTAATAACGATTCCCACAGTATTAAATCCACCGGAATGTTCACTTCTGTCTCCTGTTATCATACTGCAACAGGTAGTGAAGTGATCACGGGCTTAGCAACAAGACATCGTATATTTCCCTGGTATCTGTAATCTACGCATGCCCGGATCAATCAAGTCTCTTGCGCACTTAAAATAAAAGTGTGCATGAAACTAGCAACAGTTAGAGAGCTCGGAAATGTGGAGGAGGTAACTGCTACATTGACACTAGGAATCTGAATGTGGTAGGTAGCACTCAGGGTCAAAAATCGGCGTTTCATACGTCGGTTTCATACGCGGATAAAATTCATACGCGTATGAAACTGCCGTTGCGTACCAAATCCTGGCGGCGCAGTGGGCGGCTGGCAAAATTTCGTACGCCTCCTCGGTGGGCGGTTTGTTACGTGGCCGGCAAAATTTCGTGCGGGCTGGCAACATTTGGTGCGTCTGTTCGGTGGGCAGTTTGTTACGCGGCCGGGAAAAATTTGGTACGTTCGCTCGGCGTACATTATGTACGTCTATTCGGTGAACAGTTTGTTACGCAGCCGGGAAAATTTGGTACGTTCGCTCGGCGGACCGCGAAAATTTGGTACGTTCGCTCGGCGTACATTATGTACGTCTGTTCGGTGGGCAGTTTGTTACGCGGCCGCGGGAACATTTGGTACGTTCGCTCGGCGTACATTTTGTACGTCTGTTCGGTGGGCAGTTTGTTACGCGGCCGCGGGAACATTTGGTACGTTCGCTCGGCGTACATTTTGTACGTCTGTTCGGTGGGCAGTTTGTTACGCGGCCGGGAACATTTGGTACGTTCGCTCGGCGGGCCGACAACTGCCGTTGCGTACCAAATCATTTTTTTTTTTTTCCAAATCATTGGCGTTGCAAAGTTCTACTTCTAGTATAAGTCAGTTCAGCTGTGGGCGACGTATGAAATTTCATACGTGATCATTTACTGGACGTCATTTTGTAAGTTAACTTTTGTAAAATCAATAGACGCATATGACAACTGTATGGAGTGCCATACGTTCAAGAAATGATGCTATGACGCGTATAAAATTTTATGTGTACGGATTTTGTGGGCGACGTATGAAATTTCATACGTGATCATTTATTGGGCGTCATTTCGTAAGTTTACTTTTGTAAAATTAATAGACGCATATGACAACTGTATGGAGTGCCATACGTTCAAGAAATGATACTATTACGCGTATGAAATTTCATGTGTGCGGATTTTGTGGGCGACGTATGAAATTTCATACGCGATCATTTATTGGGCGTCATTTCGTAAGTTTACTTTTGTAAAATTAATAGACGCATATGACAACTGTATGGAGTGCCATACGTTCAAGAAATGATACTATTACGCGTATGAAATTTCATGTGTGCGGATTTTGTGGGCGACGTATGAAATTTCATACGTGATCATTTATTGGGCGTCATTTCGTAAGTTAACTTTTGTAAAATTAATAGACACATGACAACTGTATGGAGAGCCATGCGTTCAAGAAATGATGCTATCACGCGTATAAAATTTCATGTGTACGGATTTTGTGGGCGTCGTATGAAATTTCATACGTGATCATTTATTGGGCGTCATTTCGTAAGTTAACTTTTGTAAAATTAATAGACGCATATGACAACTGTATGGAGTGCCATACGTTCAAGAAATGATGCTCTGACGCGTATAAAATTTCATGTGTGCGGATTTTGTGGGCGACGTATGAAATTTCATACGTGATCATTTATTGGGCGTCATTTCGTTAGTTAACTTTTGTAAAATTAATAGACACATATGACAACTGTATGGAGAGCCATACGTTCACGAAATGATGCTCTGACGCGTATGAAATTTCATGTATACGGATGTTGTGGGCGACGTATGAAATTTTTTATACGTGATCATTTATTGGGCGTCATTTCGTAAGTTAACTTTTGTAAAATTAATAGACGCATATGACAACTGTATGGAGTGCCATACGTTCAAGAAATGATGCTATGACGCGTATAAAATTTCATGTGTACGAATTTTTCATGTGTACGGATTTTTCGGGCGACGTATGAAATTTCATACGTGATCATTTATTGGGCGTCATTTCGTAAGTTAACTTTGTAAAATTAATAGACGCATATGACAACTGTATGGAGAGCCATGCGTTCAAGAAATGATGCAATGACGCGTATAAAATTTCATGTGTGCGGATTTTGTGGGCGACGTATGAAATTTCATACGTGATCATTTACTGGACGTGAAAGTAATTTTTGCCGGAGCTTGCCAAGTATGCGTGAACATTTGCGATATATTTTGGATTCTACAGATTCTCATACGCGGACTGATGTTATGTTCTAGTATTATTAGTTTGGGAAATTCAAAATTTGTTGGGCGTATAGATTTTTCATACGTGGGCAGGTGCGATGTATTAGTTGGGGAATTCTCCCGTTTACGGGCTTGTAGATTTTTCATTGGACATATGCTAAGACGATCTTTGCACACAGCACTCCCCCGCCCGGCGGGTACTATTTTCTGCCCGGGTCTTTTACGGACTACGTTACGGCAAAACCTCCTTGGTTACGGTAAAACAGACTGCGTTTATTCCTTCCGCTATTGACGATCTTTGCACGCAAAAATTCCCCCGCCCGGCGGCTACTATTTTCTGCCCGGGGTTCAGACTATGTTACGGTAAACAGATTGCGTGTATTCCTTCCGCTAAAGACGATCTTTACACGCAGCACTCCCCCCTCCCCCCCGCCCTGCCTGGGGTGTTACGGACTATGTTACGGTGAACAAACTGCGTGTATTCCTTCCGCTAAGACGATATTTGGACAGATTTTCATACGCGGACTGGTTTGATGTTCTAGAATTAGTTTTGGAAATTCAAAATTTGTTGGGCGTATAGATTTTTGATACGTGGGCAGCTGCAGGTACGATGTATTAGTTTTGAAAATTCTCCCGTTTTCGAGGTTGTAGATTTTCCATTGGACACATGCGATGTATAAGTCGTGCATAATGTACCGGCTGTGGCGTTCTTTATAGTTGGTTTGGGAGAAAACACATGCACACTTGATTTGTCATACTAGTATGTAGAGATGATGTAGGGAATGAAGAAATGAATGCATTTAGATTTCATTATTTGCGCTTGGGAAGGAATGATGAGAAAGTTCGTTCCACCAAATGGGAAGAGGAAGACATACGATGTAAAAGCAAGGAGGTTGAAAATATATTTTTACGCTTTTTGTTCAAGTGGGAAAATAGAAACTATCGACCATTTCTATCTGATCCATGCCTTAGCAGACGGCATTGTTGCAAGCTTTTCCTCGGTATAAAATTATTAGTTTCGTTGTATACATTTCTTCTAACGTTTAATTCTTGCTATTTCCTCAAATGTCAAACGTATAGATCTATTATTGAAAAATCTTTAAAGGTAAGTCCTGATGTCACTGCCATTGTTTACTGTGGGACGCGATGTTTGGTGGCAAATGAAGAAAAAATCACAGTATTTCCCCCAGAGTTTGGCAGAAACAATTACACCATCTGTGTACTATCCCCAATTTTCAAGAGTACTAGTAATTTGCTAATTAGACATTAGTTTGTTAATTTGAACTCTATTTGCTGCATTTCTAAGAATTGAAACCGTGAAGATTTACTGGGTCAGTGGTGTTAGGGTTCACATTTTCAAAGCATATTACAAGTGTTAGGTATTATATTATAAATTAGAATTATAAGATAGAAATACAACCCACCAGCTCCAACACAACTTTCAACAAATACGCAATGAAGGGTTAGTAAAATCAGTGAAAAAGATTTCAAATTGGACCCAATCTCAACACTGAAATTCACAAGAAATCCAGTTGCTTTAGTTGCGCGTATTGCTCCCCATGAACTGTGTTCTTCTGTGGATACTGCTGTAGTTGACGTCGGATGCAACTTAATCAGTGACTCACCTTTGCCGTTCTTGTTTACCTTACATGTTTCTGTATCTTGTACTTGTTGAACCGCATGATAAAGCGCCCTTCTCACTGGACCCGCGGCACGCTGGCGGCGTCGCAGCGTCCTAAACTGGATTTGTGTTACTCTTGACTTTATAATGGAATCATTCAAAACGTTAAACCATGACCCAAAAGACAACAAAAACACAAAGGAAGGATTCGTTTTTTGTCGATGACATTTGTTGAGTGCCGCGGGTCCAGTGAGAGGGGGGCTTTGGTAATAGATTCAAAGTAGCCACTGAGAAGTCAAATATTGCGCTAGGGATTGATGAGTAAGTTCGTAACACAAAATTGACGTAATGATGTAAAACCAAGGCGGTTAAAAGTCTTTTAATCTACTTGGTCACAGTGGGACAATTGATACTACCGGCTGCTTCGGTCTGATTCATGCTTTAGCAGACGTCATTGTTGGAATATATTTTTTATTCGTACAGAATTATCAGTTTCGGTGTATGCCTTTCTTTTAACTTCCTTGGTTAAATCCATGTTGTTTCCTTATCAGATGTCAAACATATATCATTGAAAGGTAAGCCCTGACGTAAATTGTGTTAGTAAAACCATTATTCCGACCACAACTTGAGTTAGGAGAAGGTAACGGTTTAGATACAAACGCAACACAGGGCAGAACATACACAACTTCGTCAGAACGTGGAGTTCATAGAGGAGAGGTCTGAGCAAAACGGCGTGGGAAACTCTTCTTCTAACAATTGAAATCGACATGCTTACACATGGCAAAAGGTACGTTACCAGGTGCTAATAATAAATAAATGAAGACCTTTATTGTATACATTACTTATAGTATGCAACACTGAGTCGAATGCAAAACGAAATCAATGAAATTAAATCAAATCCTGTGTCTAAGAAAAAATACCCGTAGTCAAAATAATCACGAAGTTAGATAAAAATTGAGCGGCTTTCACAAACCGACGACCACATTTTAGGCATTCTGTTTGTGCGATGTACATAACAAAAGGTAACAATGAATTGATAAAGGAAATGCCTATCCGTTACAATAGAATGTATGACACGACGTTTGTACTTAGACAATGCCCTTGTTCACTTGGAGGACGCGACGTTGGTGTCAATGCAAATGGCCAGACAGAGATGTGTATTCTAGATCATAGTTTGTTTTGTTACGAAGGGAGGAAACCCAGTACAGAAGAGGTTGGACGTAAGTAATGCCATTCGATAAACAGTGCTAAATGTATGTCAAATACTTTATATATCACTGTTTATACTAAAAGCTTGTTAGTAGAAACCGAAAGATTCGAATGTAGTTTTAGGATAAACCATATGTCATAGCAGATCCATACACACGCACACACATACACACAACGTTACTAGAGTTAATCTATCATTATCAATTGAAAAGGTCTACGAGAGTTAGCGACTGTGCCTATCTTGGTAGATGGATTTTTTCCTGAACTCTATGGGTGGCTATTGTTGGGAATAGATAACTTGTTGAATTAGTTTGAAAAAGAAAAAAAGAACTATCCCCATCTTGGGGTTTATCGCACCCCCGCTGTATATGTATATTGGAATAGTCTGCTGTTTGGAGTCTAATGGAACAATCCAAAGGCTCTGGTTGAGGGGTGGGGGTGTATAGATGCATTTGGTGACAGTTGACAGATCAGGTTAGCATTCTTATGGCAAGTTTTTGTTCATTCCTGAAATTATGACACCTCCTTTTTTCAACTTTCCCAAAGGATTAACTATTGATGCAATACTTGCAACAGTTTAGCCTCCCCCCCCCATGGGCTGAAGGAATGCGCTTTACCTTCAACGAACAAAAGACGGACGGAACTACTCTGAATATTTTTCTTGGCCACGCTGATTTGCCCTTAAGAAAATAAAATGCATTTCTTTTAAAACACCATTCCCTAAGTCTGAACTTTTTTTTTCAAACGCCAGGTTTCCTTCTCAAGTCAGCAATTTGTAATCGTATTCAGAGTTTGTTTTTACGACACCCTGTCACAATTACGAAATGGTTTCGGCTGTTCGGCCAGGTAATTGCTCCAATTGTTTTCCGCGTGGGTAAGCTGTCATAACAAGCTTGGACTGCTAGTAAAGATGTTGTCACCCCCGACTTCTCCTAAATCATCGCGCCTAGAAGTAATCAAAGCCCTGTGTTTACCATCCCGGGTATTCTCGTGAGTTAAAGCCTTTACGTTATCATTTAGATTTTTATTTATACAATAGTTATATATAAATGTAGTTACGTTTGATATAACAGCGTCTTAGCAAATGTTGCCGTATGTTGTTTGGAAACTAGCCTCGTTACTTTCAATCGCACGATAAACTGCTATACTGGCCATATTTCTCCACCGCCCGCCTTTCCAATGATGGTAAATAAGTTACGTCTATGGTAGCCAGAATTACATCTCTACTTTGAAAGTTATCACAAGGAGGTTAAAATATTTTAACCTCCTTGGTTATCATATTCATCAGTTTAGGCAAAGACGCCATATCCATCTTTTTGGAGGGGGGGGGGTCTGACTTAAGTCGTACCGCCGTAAACTGATTAGAATTTGTGTGCCATTTTTTTCTTTCGATGTTACGACTAAAAGGAGCTTAGTAGAAAGTTACATAATTTGTCAGTAGAATAAACATCCTTTGTAGGATCAATTCCTTTAGGATAGGATAGCGCTTCATTAGTAGAAACGAGAATCAAGACGGTCGCCATACAAATCAGCTTCCTTTAGATGTCAAACCTTTTCAAGACAAGAGGCAGAAAAGGTGAAAAAAAACACGTACCTGTATAGATGGCATCCCCAGTTAAAGATAGTTTAATAGGTTACTGAATGTAGAGAAAGGTAAAGCTGTATCTGATCAAATCCCCTTTTTTTTGGCCATCGCGTACGAAGATCGTCTGGCGTATGAAATTTAACGAACAGGTTGCTTGTTGCCTCGCGGTCGGGATAGGTCCGGCCAGTCCGCCGTAACAAATCACGATTGTCCGTCATTTTGCCATCGCGTACGAAAATTGCCTGACGTATGAAATTCAACGAAACGCGTTGCAAATTGTCCCACGGCCGGGATACGGCCGGCCCGTCCGCCGCCAAGCACAACTGTCCGTCATTTTGCCATCGAGAACGAAAATTTTCTGACGTATGAAATTCACCGAAACGCGTTGCAAATTGTCCCGGCCGGCCCGTCCGCCGCCAAGCACGACTGCCCGTCATTTTGCCATCGATAACGAAAATCGCCTGACGTATGAAATTCACCGAAACGCGTTGCAAATTGTCCCGCGGCCGGGATACGGCCCGTCCGCCGCCAAGTACGACTGTCCATCATTTTGCCATCGATAACGAAAATCGCCTGACGTATGAAATTCACCGAAACGCGTTGCAAATTGTCCCGCGGCCGGGATACGGCCCGTCCGCCGCCAAGCACGACTGCCCGTCATTTTGCCATCGATAACGAAAATCGCCTGACGTATGAAATTCACCGAAACGCGTTGCAAATTGTCCCGCGGCCGGGATACGGCCCGTCCGCCGCCAAGTACGACTGTCCATCATTTTGCCATCGAGAACGAAAATCGCCTGACGTATGAAATTCACCGAAACGCGTTGCAAATTGCTCCGCGGTCGTACGAAGTTTACCCAGGCTCAAAATAAACTGCTCGCCGAACGGACGTACAAAATTTTGCCGGCCCGCCGGGCGGACGTCCGAAATTATCCCGGCCGCGTAACAATCTGCTCACCGAACGGACGTACAAAATTTTGCCGGCCCGCCGTACAAAATTTTGCCATGCACCAAGCGGGCGTACGAAATTTTCCCGGCCGCGTAACAAACTGCTCGCCGAACGGACGTGCAAAATCTTGCCGGCCCGCCGAGTGGGCGTACGAAATTTTCCCGGCCGCGTAACAAACTGCTCGCCGAGCGGACGTACGAAATTTTGCCGGCCCGCCGAGCGGACGTACGAAATTTTCCCCGCCGCGTATTAAACAGACTGCCCACCGAGGAGGCGTACGAAATTCTGCCGGCCGAAGTGGCGACGCGTACTAATATCACCCACCGCGCCGCCCACAATTTGGTACGCAACGGCAGTTTCATACGCGTATGAACTTCATACGCGTATGAAACCGACGTATGAAACCGTGGTTTTGGGGTCAGAATGCTAGCTCCGGAAAAGATCATGCTTTCTTGGGCAAGTTCAACTGTTCTCCTTGTTTGCAACCAAATTGTCTGTGTAAAATCGGGCTAAATTTAAACGTCAATGACCCTTTGTTGACGGAAAACGTAACTATGAAACCACCGAAGTGACGTCACTACATTGACCCCTAATGGACCAGGTCAAAGCTAAGGTTTTCTATATTCGGACTTGACCTTGTGCGCAGTTGTCTGTGTTCTAACTACTTACCTCTGATCCACGGTGTGAGCCTGTTCAATAAAAGGTTCAATTTTGTGGGCATCAAGAATGGATTAGAGGCAGTCTTTTCCGTCACACGCCACGATCCGACCGTTGGGTAAGGGGAAAACCCTGTATAGGTACCCGTACCCGTATAGGTACCCGTATAGCGTATAAGTATACCAGTATACCCCATTTGGGGCCCCAACAAGCCAAGAAACACGCTTTGACGCCCGCCATATGGGGCACCCAGAACGGCTGTTTTTTACGGTCTCCACATTGATATAAGACACAAACAGTTGACTATACTCGGCCAGAAAATAGCTGAACAATCATATTTTACGATCTTTTGATTTCTATTAAGAACAGAGTTTTGGAAAATACGGAATTTGCGAAGTTCGTACGACCAGCGACTGTCAGAACGTGCGAGCACCGATCTCGGAGGCCTTTCAACTAAACCCGTTCTGAAAAGAAATAGAAAAAAACACCGAAACTATCAACCTTTCCGCTTTTTATCATCATCAGATGCAATACTTATATTATGATCTGTTTGGCTGGAGCTGCCAGTAAACCTACGTAAAACGCACAGGAAACGCCGTTCTCTGTTCTCGATGCACCGAAGGTCCGCCATGACACATGTCTCTGTGACTAGCCGCTTAGACAGAAAGTGGCCACTTGTTGCGACACAAACATTACGGCCATTCGGCGTGATTTGTCTGCATATGCCGTGCTCGGTCTCTGTCTTTAGCGTAAGGCCGTTACCACAGAGATTTTCGGACACAAGCTTGAAGGCAAATATCTATACTCTCAGCAGCATGTTTCTAGATTACGGCATACTAGTTCAGACAAATTACGGCGAATGGCCGTAATGTTTGTGTCGCAATAAATGGCTACTCTCCGTCTAAGCGGTAGCCTGGAATCCATACCCTCGGTGCCTCCCCGATATCTCTACGGCACTGTGAGTGACCCTCACCCGCCCAGACAGCTTAGCCCGCTGGGGTGTTGTTTACGGCCTTGGATTAATTAGCTCGGCACCTACAGTATTCCACAGAGAACGTTTCTGGGCCCGCTTATCGCTGGAAGTTTGCAAATAATTTTAACTTACTGGAAGTCCAAAACCCACCTACAAGTCCCACACACTTGTAACAAGACTCGACAGACTTAGATAAGTGATTGAATGAAAGTCACATGATGCTCCATCCTGGGAAGTGCAAAGTTATGTCCATCCACTTCAGCCGATAGATGTGTGGTTGCCCTCCAGGAAGCTGTGTCCATGAAAAAACTGAAACATTTGATGACATTGTGACTGTCTACATCACTTACATCCGCCGACGGAATACGCTGCACCTGTTTGGCACTCTACTAGTCTCTGCCGTTCTTAGTAACAAAAGCGAGAAAGTGCAACGTCGAGCACTGAGAATCATCCTGGGTACCGACTACACTTGTTACTCAAAGGCATGTGAGTAACTCGACCTACCACCGTTCAAAGAACGTCGTCAAACTCTGGCCGTGAAGTTCGCCAAGTCGCTTGAACAGTGAATGCGATACAATGTTTATGATGTGAGGAATGTTTATAATCTAAGGGTGACGTCTTAACATATAGACTAGCACGATATGCTAATAATACGAACGTAAACTGTTGTCTCAAGTAACCCCGCTCAATTCAGCCATTATATTTATAAAGCCCCATTATTAATGATAGCGTCATATTTCCAACTCGGGCTGTTTGCGTGAACGAAAAATATAGTGTCTTATTTTTCAGAAGAAATATAACGTTACACACATAAAGGTCATGACTAATTGCTTTTACGTTTTGTGTGTTGTTTGGTCTTTATATCATACTTTTCGTTCCCACAAACTGCCCCGGTTTGGAAATGTGACCCTGACACGAAGCCGAAGGGACTATAAAAAGTCCCTAAGTGTTGCCTTTTAAAATACATATATTCCTGTGATTGTATCATGAAACTGTGGAATACTTCTGTCAAATAAAGCTTCAATCAGAATCTCATTTCATTTTTCTACACAGACGTTCCAAATTGCGACATGGTACAATCCTCAATTTACTTATAACAATAACAATCAACAATTGACCATAACAATTCATTCAATGTGTGACACGTGACATTCTGAAATCGTGACGTCAGAGGGAGGTGGGTCAAAGTTATCAGGCAGTCTGTACTGAATTAGTCTGTACTGCCTGCCAACCTGGTGACATGTAACGTTACTTGTAAATATAAGCCCGGATAGGGTGGGCGCCTTAAGAAGTATGAAACAAACACAAATCATTCATTAATTCCCTGCGTCCCTTCTTACTTTCCACCTTCCTCTCGTCCTTCCCTTTTCCTCCCTCCTTTCTTATTCATTTTTTCTTTCTTACATCTATTCTTCCTACACGTTCTACAAGAAAATACTGAAGAAAAGTAGAATTTTTCTCCACATACCAAAGATTTAGAATCTGTGACTACGCCAGTACTCCCCAGGTGCTGCCTACTTTAAAAAGCTAGTAATACCGAATTATTGCAGAAGACCCCCCCCCCTGGGGCATCTGTGAAAAGATTTGCTATTGCTTCTCACACAGAGAAATATATCTTGCACGGAGATATCGTCAGGAAAGTACATGTTCAGGTGATGGAACTGATACACTGGTAATGGTGACGATCATTGTCGTTGCTACAAAGGGACTTAACATCACTTCCGTCCCTGATGAAATTACACTTCACACTAGAAAGGCAACATTTGCGAGCAAATACAGCATGTTTAGCCATACTCCTCGCCATGCAAAAAATGGACTCTCCCAAAATAACAATGGACCAATCTAAAATACTTCCACTAAAAAAAGAATCACCCCAGTCCAAAATTGAGTCTTCCAGTAGCACCTCAACACAATATGGACCAGTCCACAACCATATCCACTAATTGATTAACAAATACACTTCTGCTAAAAAATGGACTTTTTCATAATCATTCCAGCTCAAAATTGAAAGAAATAATTAAATAATCCTCCCCTTGCAAGAATGGGATATTCCGTGCCATTTCCATGTAAACCAGTCGAAAAATATCCGCTGAAAATTACACTCTTGCGCATAATCAACCCAGTTCAAAATTGAATTAAAAAAGATCAACCCCAGGGAAGAATGAAGTTTTCCATACTATACATATGAAGATTTGACAGGAGACGAAGGAAATGACCAAAAACAACATATTTGAGTCAATTCAAAGTCACCGAGAGGGTTTTAATATAATATTTGTAATATGTTTTAACAATTTTGATTAAAAGAATGTCTAAGTCACAATAGTTCTAAAGTGTTCAAACAATTAGAATTGAAACTTATAACATGTTTGAACTTATTTCACATACGTTGGAAACATTTCGAACGTAACTACACAAAAATCTCTTTATTTAGAACAGTTTCAAACCATCTATCCAAATGTTTCAATGTTCGAACAATTTGTAACAAAAGATTTTCACAATTGCCCTCATAAACGAAGGTGCTAAGTCCTCCTGTGTGTTTCTGCCTATTTTCGGTGGCCGCGCTAGACCACCAGCGGATTTGTTTTGACGGAGCGTCACCCGCGCGCGACGATGTACACTGTTCGGCACCGCTAATATCCGGCATTTTCCCGCTCCAAAACACTCCACAAGACCCACGTTTTTAGTGTTTTGCCTCTTGTGCAACACGATTCGATTTGCATTACTAACGGGACGAAAATGATAGAAAAAATTCACCCCGTCCCGGCGTCCGTCCCAAAAACATGAACGACATGAAAATATATTTTCTTACAGATTCAATCACGAAAATCAACAGCATGGGATTCCAAATTTTCGCAACGGCCGACCATTTATCATGGTTGAACTTCCTTCCAAGGCGTGCGATAGATAAACATTCCCGGCACATAATAGTCACTAGTACCAGACTAACGCAAGCTCATGATGATAATAGGGAGAAAGTTTGTCAGTGAAGTTTGGCCACCAGAGGGTACATTCATTTAACGTTACAAGCTAGCGCAAAGGGGCGAATCATTGACCTTACCGGGGACTGACTCTACTGGCCTAATCATTCCTTTTTTGCCGAATTCTACGATCCATACGCCCGTACGTAGGACATGTAGGAAGGCCTGGTGGTGGACGCCACGTCGCGCCAGTCTGAGGAGAAACGATCTCCCATGTTGTGTTGAAGAATTTGGAGTTTGAAAATATCTGGAATAACTAATGCCAGAATAAACATTCACAAAATCATTGATTTAACTTGTTTTCTGTTATAAAATTTCCTAAACTGCAATTTAACCACTGAGTTTAAGGGAACATGATGTTTTCCCGATAATCACGTTAAATATTTATGTCCGGTCTTTCCTCCTCGTAAGCAAACTTCCAGCTTGGCCAGGTGCAAGGCACTCGGGGTCAATGACCTGTAGGTCATATGTAGTATTGAAAGTGACAGAAGTGGCAAATATTGTCAAGAAAGCCCAAAATAAATCGTTTTGAATATATGTATGCCAAAAATGGGAATGTAGTCCTTTAAATATTTGTTCAAGCCACATATACAGCAAATTTCAGGTCATTCGGTTGAAATACCAGGGCGCAGGAGGCCAAGATATGCTAAAAATAGCCTAAAAACCTCAATAAAATCACTTTCAAGGTCAATATCAAAACAAGGAAAAGAACGCACATTGGTTTTTTGCCTACATTACCTCTGTACCAAATTTCAGGTCATTTGGTCAAAAAATGACAGAGATGAATCGATTTGAAGATTTGACAGGAGAAGAAGAAGAAGAAGAAGAAGAAACATGAGAGAAAACAATATGTTTAGCCATACTTATGGCTAAACATAAATAAAGATAAGTCCGGGGGGGGGGGCAATGTTGTCCTTCCGGTTACCCGACTGACCCTAGCAAAAATCGGCCAACGCTACCTTTTTCTTTGGTCGGTCACTGGCAATGGACATCGAAGTTTCGATCTGACATCTAAGTGATGAAATTCAAAACAGACTTCCTGTTTTTGACACTCTGATAGTAGATAAATGCTTTATACAGCTAATGTAACAATGCGTAGTAAACGTTGTACTTCTTTGTTCATTTCATTAATATACTCGTGCTTGCACCATGTATATCTGTATAAATACAATATGATGTTGACAATACCGGTGTCTGGTACATTTCAGCTTTACATTACTAAACTGTATTTGTTGGATCACTTTAGCCGAAATCTTTATTTTTATTTATTAAGTTAAGAACATTCCTTTCCTAATGCCGACTCTATGTTTTCAGTAACCGGAAACACAATATTTTGGGTTATGTTTGATTAAGTTTTTTCCCGCAGTTCAGTGAAAAAAGAATGCACGCGTATACATGCTATGTGCATGTTTTATATATGTTGATTCAGATACCCTCAAATGGGTAAAGTGGCAAAATGGAGTAGATTAACATGTTTTTAGAAGTTGAGTTTTCTTAAGTGAGCAAATTCTATGTACGAAAAACGTGCACAAATTCTATTACATCTTAGGCCACAGCAAGTAAATTTTATGAATGACATCCTCCGCAGACTCCAAGACTAATGAGATAGGGCGAAAAAAAACCAGGCGGAAAAAAACACAAGATTCGTATATTTTCAAATTTTGAGATCATAAATCTTGTTAAACAAGAATTGAGGCGACAAAATATGACAGGTCTTTTATTCCTGTTTTAAACCAATGAGGTTTCAAATATGATATAGGACCTCCTTGATTCAACAGTAAACATGTCCTTGTAGATGTGTATACATCTCAATAGACTAACTACAACAAATGCAGAAAAGACCTTGTTGTACCATCATCTGAAGCAACTACAATGGGTATTCATATGCGATGAAACACCTTGTGTATACAGCTCAACTATCTAGAACCAAGGACATTATATCATGTCCTTGCTAGAACAAATGCAGAAAACAGCTTGTTATACCATCATGGGCAGGAACTACACTGGGTATTCATATGTAATGAAACACCTTAGACTGTAAACATTAAACTGTCCGTAAAGACGTGTATACAGCTCAATTAACTAGAACAAATGCAGAAAACAGCTTGTTATACCATCATGGGCAGGAACTACACTGGGTATTCATATGTAATGAAACACCTTAGACTGTAAACATTAAACTGTCCGTAAAGACGTGTATACAGCTCAATTAACTAGAACAAATGCAGAAAACAGCTTGTCATACCATCATGGGCATTCATATGCAATGAACACCTGGGCAGCAACTACACAACTGGGTACATATGGAACACCCTGTCAACGCATGCCATCAAAATTTTTTCATTAATTATGCAATTACATTCTGATTTGCATGATTACCATTTCATTATATCAAGTAACACTTAAGCTATCCACATAATAAAAACAAGTATACAGGTTTGGTTGTTAATCCCTTTGTGGTTTGACCACCAGCTGTATGGCCCCTGGGGAATACTTGACCAGTTTCGAAACTAACAGGTGCCAGATGTTACAGCATGCCTAGAATGGAAATATAGATTTTCCTCATTACTTATGCAAATTAAGTCCCAATTTGCATAATTTGCACTTCATTGTGTGCATCGCCGTCTAAGCTACCTGCATATTAAATAACACGGAAATCTGTCGTTTCTTTGTTCAGTTATTCTCCTTGGAAGATTTTGACAAAAACGGCAATGCAGTTTCAGTGTCACATAAATCTCAATTTTTCATGGAGATAATTACACAACACAGAAAGCCTTTGTCGGACATATTATCGGAGGGCAATGAAATTTCTTTTCTTTTATTTCGAAATCAGACGAAAATTTATGAGCGCGCTGATGTCATCCATCAAATTTACTTGCTGTGGCCTTACCTAAATAATTACAGGTCGAATAAAATCTAAGAATGTTGTGCTGTGCCATTGTTCCCAAATCAGAATAGATTCAGGAAAGTACATCAGATTCTGTTTTGGTACAATTACACATCGGGTCAATCAACCTTCATTGAACAGTCAGGGGGCCACCACAAACTCCCAAGCACCTTTGACCCGGTGCTCGCGTCACACATGCAGAGAGTCACGTGTACTGAGTAATCGAAATTGTTAAGTCCAAATTCTTGTGCTTGAGTAAAATTTGATCTCTGCAATAATTCGCGTTTGATCAATGATCAGAAGAGAGAGAGAGAGAGAGAGAGGGGGGGAGAGAGAGAGAGAGCATGTTTCAAGAATATTCAACAACCCAAGCTGCTGATTTGAAGAACAACAACCTGCACCACCATTCCAGACATGCTAGCTACGACTTCCCTGGTCCGTGTATCGTGCCTTGAGCACCAATTAAGTGGCTCGTACTACAATGTACTAATGAATGGCAGTATACATATCGATACTGTTCCTGTCTATTCATTCTTACGAACAAATCAATCATGATTGCCCATCTCAGTTCAACAGTTCTGAGGTAACATCATTTTCAAATGACTGCTAATTTAAATTAGGACGAATAGTGAAAGATTAAGTTTTGACAAATAATTTACACACTCACAATGATCGCGCACGTGTGTACACAACGGAAAACGCTACATCTATACCACATTACACATGCAACAGGTTCCAGCCCCCAGTGTCCGCGTCGCTAGCTGCCACGATTTCTCGATAGCTTTAACAACAAGTTAATACTGTATCTTACCAGAACATGTCCCTGTTTCCCCCCTCCTTTCCTTGCGGACATGTTGTAGAAATAATCAGGGCGTGCTTAGTGTTTAGGTTAGAATGATAACTGTGGACCTCTGCACTGCAAACGGATCATATCATTGGCTGATGCAGACTGGTTACGTAAAACTGTCTGATTATTTCCGGTACCGGGGGCGACAAAAACAAGCTACCATGAAGTGAACCCGGGTTGAAGGTGCGATGATTGATTTGTGTGCTTACATGACAAGGAAAGGTGACATTGGAGAATTGAATCTATAAAAACGCGCTTTTCCCGTCATCTCAATTCAGTTTTGTAGTAAGCCGACACTGCGCACCCAGAGATTCTAAAGGGAAATACTAATGAGCTTCTAATACTCAGTAATAGTCGTATCAGCGGAACAAAACAGAAAAGAGGTTTCATGTACCATTGCAATCACATGTGGCATCCGGTCTAATTAGAATGTTGTAAGATCAACACGTCAGCGCTGATACGTCAATTGAAGAGAAGTATAATTGTAGGAACAATTGAGTTGATTATCGAACCTTTAGCAACACACTTTTGAAGACACAGTCGACTGGATCACGCTCAAGTACGTCGCCTTCTACTTACATGTAATGTTGGACATTGGGAGTAATGTGTATTTCACCACCTAAATCACGTACATGCACAGCTTAAAAGGAGATTCAAGGTGACTGACAGTTGGTGATGCCACTCAAACATTGCTGACAGATATAACGACGTGATTCCTAATCAGAAACGGTACACATGACATCTTACTATCTTAAGTAATTAATTTACCGTATTGGTGTGACTGATAGCTTGGAAAATAACAATAATCTTGTCAACCTATCAACCCTCCTCATCGCTTTTTCGTAATCTAAAAGTTATGACTATATATGATATTAACAAGCTTCAAACTTCAATTTTTGTCCATAAAATAATCAATGATAGTTCCTGTGTACCAAATCAATTCAAACGTCTTTTTCATTACAACTCGGAATTTCATCATTATAATACAAGGCAACGAAACAACTTGAAACAGATACAAGCAAAAACACAGCAGCGAATGTTCTCCATGATGTACAGATGCCCGCAAACTTGGAATAGCTTACATGAAAACTTACAGAACTGCAAATCACTACTGAGATTCAAAAACATGTTAAAAAGCTCCATTTTAAACAATTAATCCCTTGCTTAACCTTCTATTCTTTGGTTTTTCATTTATATCCTGCATGTCTGGGTGCATTTTTTGTGTTATTGACTTGTGTTGTTATATATGCTTGTCGTTATTTGCATCGTTATTATTTATCGAATTGTTTCCTTGCTTACTTAGTTGGTAATTTTGTAAGTTGGCTATATATAATAATTTAGTTCTTGTTTTTTGTTATTGTTATTATTAGTTATTGATTTGTTATTTGTTACGATATCAAGTTGTCATTTTTTTCTCTATATCTTAATTTATCATTGTAATTTATTCTGTTTGAAAAATGGGGATGGAATATTATAGACCACATTGGTCTCTACCTTCCCCGGCACTATGTGTATTGATCTGTCATATGTATGTAAAATTCTTTTACCTGTGCGAAATAAAAAGACAAAAGACAAAACCTTACGATACCTATTTCTGCCTAGATGTTTGATCAGACATGCCAGATATCACGAGTAAAGTCCACCTAACGTCTGTTCAGAAAGAGGGTTGACAAGTTTAGCAGACCAATATAACTACTCCGTGTTTCATCGCTAGAATTCACAGTAATTTTTCAGGTTTACCCATTCGCAAAATAAGTATTTCAATACACCTCAGAACTAGCTGTAAAACACAAGTGGTGAGGCACTTCTTTACCTTCAGAACATGTGCAAGTAACTTAGAGACCATAATCTATAGAACGTTTCTACCCTAAGGCCTGAACCAAATACGTTTTGCTTTAAGTCCATTGAAAGCTGTCAAGGGTTTACACTATCAAAAAATCTCGTCTGCTTTATCCATAGCGTTTTGAATAAGCCTAGGGCAATTCTTTTCTGTTTGGCGGTATTATGCACCACTCTATGTATCACAGAACACATCCAGAACATTAAAGTTTTTAGAAAATATGACAGATGGCATTACGGAAAATCTCCGCTGCTGACAACCTCAAGCTGGTTAACATGAAGAAACTATTTTGACACTGCGATATACCAACCCTGTGGTGTTAGTTGTTAATCACCACCTTACTTGTAGATCATGTTCCTTTTTACGTTTCGGTATTACCTTCGCCAAGAAGGGTATGTTTTCGGTAGCGTTTGCATGTGTGTGGGTGTGGATATTATGTATATGTGGATGTGGATGAATAGCATTACTCGAGAAAGTCTGGATGGATCATCTTGATATCTAATACGAAGATAGGTCTTGACAAGACCTGGAAATGATTAGATTCTTGGCCCCCTATCAGCTTGTAACGGTACTGCAGCGAAACTTCCTGTTTTGATATCTCGCGTTTTGGACATGCCATGGTCTTGAATTTTGAGTGATAGATAACTTAGCTCTTGGGCCTGAGAGTAAGTGGTGTAGTACCGGCTTCCTTTGAAATTGCAGGAGCAGGTTTTGTTTCAGACTTTGACAGGGAATAAAGGAAGGGGTTCGGGGAAGGGGTTCAGGTTCCTGGTTTTTGGCATGTAGATAGCTTGAGTGATACTTGACATATTTAGATACTAATTATGCAATTTCGTATCGAATTTGCATAACTAATGAGGAAAGTTTATACGTCCGCTGCGTTTCATGATAGGACTCTCAAACACGTGAATATGTAACCGAGAAAGAGAAAAATATTGATATTGATTATGCAAATAAGGTCCTCATTAGCACAATTTATATTCAACGATGTTCACATTTACATAACTTCCAAAGGCCACAAGTATGAAATTGCCGTCATTCGCCAGTATGGATTTATAGTACTTTCTCATGAATTATGCAACTTAGGTATTTATTTGCATTATTTGTCGGAAAAGCAGCTTGGGGACTGAAACCTATACCACTTACTCTCTGGCCCAAGAGCTATCCACCACTCAAAAATCAGGACCGATAGCATGTCCAGGACACGAGATATTAAAACTGGAAGTTACGGTTTAACAGCCTTTCGGCGTAACACACCAGCTATGTACATATAGAACCAGCATAGTTTACGGAAAAAAGATGACAGAAATAAAGACGGATGGAAAATATTGAAGAGCTGTTAAGATGTAAACGCTGGTGAAGGGTAGGCACTCTCAGACTAGATATTCGGTAGCTATTATCGCGCTACAAGTGGAGGGAAATTAGACTCTACATGGATTCATTACATCAGTGACATTTGCAAATGACATTGAAAAAGGATGGCGGATGCTCTCTGAATCGTCTGTAAGGAAAGTCCGATTTTAGCCAGTTGACATATCTGAAATGTGAAAATATCGAAAAAACTATTTCAGCACGTTACCCGTAACCTGGTTGGTCCTCAAGTTGTCGCTTGTCGTCACAAAAACAGACGTTTTGAAGAAGCTACAGAAATGATTAGACAAGGTTACTAGTATATTCATGTACTTTTTTTAACAGAAATTCTGCATTTGAAATATATCTTTGATAGATGTTAACAAATGTGGATTGAGTGCAGTAAATTGACTATATGTTTCATTGTCTATATCTTTCGTATAATCAGTGGATGAAATGCAACTGAACAACAGTGACTATGCATTCATTTATGCAGCCAACTGTTTCTTTGACTTTCGATTCTGGCCACATCTCACGTAGGAAACATTTAGGTCATAAGTAAATATTCGGGGATTTATCAAATAATCATGCATCAAGATCATGGACAAATTCATAAATGAATACATTCCACATCTAAGTATTGACCACCGTCAATCCAAGAACTCCGTCCTGTGTCCTTGACACCTGTACTGGCGAAGGTTGCTGAACGATTTGTTGCGGCGCGGCTCTACAAGGACATCAAACAACGCATAGACCACAACCAGTTCGGCTGTCTCCCGGGTCGCTCTACGACACATTGTCTAGTCGACATTGTCAACAAGCTAACGAGGACGGCTGACCAGAGAGGTACAATCACAAGCCTTGTAACGACTGACTTTTCTAAGGCGTTTGATCGTGTGGATCACCACCTCGCGGTAACAAGTCTGCTTGACATGGGATTACGATCGTCACTTGCCAGCTGGCTCTGCAGTTTCCTCACCCAAAGAGCACAAAGAGTTGTTTACAACGGGGCCTACTCGGACTGGACTGTGACCACTTGTGGTCTTCCCCAGGGAACGGTGCTCGGTCCTCTCATTTTTCTCGCCATCATCAACAACGCGTGCCAAGATGCCACAGCATCGCGGTGGAAGTTTGTTGATGACATGAACCTGGCAGAGAGCCGATTGATAGACGCGGTCTCCACCTTACAAACCGACCTAGACCATCTGACCACGTGGACAAACAACAGACAAATGAAACTACACCCCAAGAAGTGCAAAGTGATGCATGTGTCGTTCTCCAAAACCCATGTCCCACGACCACATTTCGTAATAGCTGGCGAACCACTGGCGGAGGTCAAAGCTGTGAAACTACTTGGCTTGCACGTCCAAGCGGACCTCGGGTGGGAACTACATGTCAACCACGTGGTAAAGCAGGGCAGTCGGAAACTGTACCTACTCA
This sequence comes from Branchiostoma lanceolatum, assembly GCF_035083965.1. Lineage (NCBI taxonomy): Eukaryota > Metazoa > Chordata > Leptocardii > Amphioxiformes > Branchiostomatidae > Branchiostoma > Branchiostoma lanceolatum. The sequence continues at coordinate 17,666,532 of NC_089736.1, forward strand.
AGCGACTCCGGTGTTTCGACCTCTCCCGGGAGGATTTACTGACGTGTTACAAGACCCTTGTGCGCCCAGCATTGGAATACGTCGCCCCCGCATGGCATGCCGGACTAACAACAGCTCAACGCGCCAGGATCGAAACCCTCCAGAGAAGAGCCTGTCGGACCATACTTGGCCCTGCGTATAGCTCTTACAGGGAAGCGTGCAGCACCCTGGACTTGCCTACGCTAGACGCCCGGCGTCGCGACCTATGCCTCAACTTCGCAAAGAGACTGATAGAGACCGAGACATTCAGGGACTGGTTCCCACCTACCCGGGGCGAAATCAGCTTAAGAGACACCCGAAACAAACACCTCCTGGCCACCACAAAAGCAAGGACAAAAAGATACCAGAACAGTCCGATACCCTTCATGACCACCCTACTAAACGGGTCATGAAGGGTATTGATTATGATTGACAGTTACTCAGTATATGTATGATAATTAATGTTTGTATTTTAACTTCCGACGTACCCGTCTTCAACCTACCTGTTTTAAGGTAGTGTTTACCTGTGATTTTTAGAACGCATTAACTGTTGATTAGGAACGAATATATTATCTTTGTAACCGATAGATTGCCTAATGTCACTAGTTTTTAAAAATAATGTGAAAAGTACGCAATTCAGCCTATGGCTGCGAGATACTTCATGTTTTCAGATCACAATGATCAAATAAAACCATTCATTCATTCATGTCGTTGATATATGACTAATAGGATAGGCGTGCATATATAGTACATAGCATGGTTTCCTTAAATTAGGTGCGTCCTCATACGTAGATCATATATTTTTCAAATTTTTGCAAATCTTAAGTCTGGGTTCAATGGGAAGATTGACCAAAGTCCACTTGTGACGCAAAGCAAGTGGGAAATAAAGTTACTCAGGATATTAGTTGACAGACAGGTATATATTTTTAGCTCAAGCCAAGATATCTTAGCTGAAGTTTGTGGTTCGCGATGTAATATGATCCAGATGCCTTTCATTCGTCGGGAGGGTACGTGGGGGGGGGGGGGGTTATCAGAATATCGACGCTGTATAACGCATCTGCTGCCTAGCCGAAGTCTAAGGTCAAGTTGCCAAAACAATTATGTTTTTGGATTCAGAAAAAATATCATGAACAGAACCGGAACACTGTCCTCTGGAATTGAGCATGCAGGTAAAAGCTGGATGTAGGGGTGGGTATAAGGGATTGACTGCGTTTGTACATTAGGCAAGAGGGTCATATATACACAGAAGAAAACGGGTTGACTGAGTGATCGAGGAGTGACATCATGCGGAAGATGTTGTAACGGCAGGCTTACTTGCATCGCTGAACTGAACTTAAGAAGCTGTTTCAACGCTTTATGTAACGGTTGAGAGCTCAAAACAACTATCTATCTATCTATCTATCTATCTCTCTCTATATATATAGAGAGAGAGAGATAGATAGATAGCTAGATATCTACATATAGCGAGAGATAAATAGATAGATAGATAGATATCTCTCTATATATCGATATCTATATAAACAAATATAAATATATATATATAGTATATCACAGTAGAGATGGCGATTCAGGACAATCGGCGATTGTCCTAGGACAGATCGCGATCGCCGTTTGTCCTAGGACAGACTGCGATCGCGATCTGTCCGAGGACAATCGCTGATTCTACTAGTAGAGATTGCAATCGCAATCTGTCCTAGGACAAACGGCGATCAAAACTTATTGATGCTAAGATGTTAAGGAAACAACAATATGTTTTTATAAACCATGATTTAATTTAGTATTTACAAACTTTGATCAAAACTCAATTGATGCTAAGATAAAGGAAACAGCAATATACAGCAAAAATCACCCTCTAATTTTTTTTGTTCTGCCAAAGTTGTGAAATCATTCAGTATATGTCTGACTGTGAAATGATATAGGTGTGAAACTGTAGTATCTTGAAACTGAGATTGATATTTTGACACCTGTTTTATCACTTAACAATTGTTATTGTTCTTCTAAGGTTGTGAATTCAATAGGTGTGAAACTGTGAGTAATATCTTGACACCTCAAAATTTGCATATTGAAACATTGTTGGATCACCTTCTTACAATTGATATCTTTCACACATTATCAAAATCTTGTCACTCAACTTTATCAGAAATTACTATATTAGGAAACATACTCACATGAAATTTATCCATCATGAAATATGAACTTATTCACCTAAAATAGTTAATAATTGTGAAATGTCGGTAGCATGTAAATTGTTAAACATGATTGAAATGTAGTGCAATGATTCATTTTATTTTCCAAAGCATTTCCATCTATATATATCAGAATTTGTCCAACTAGAATCGCTGTTTGTCCTAGGACAGATTGCAATCGCAATCTCTACTACTAGTACTAGTAGAATCGGCGATTGTCCTAGGACAGATCGCGATCGCAGAATTTGTCTAAGTAGAATTGCCGTTTGTCCTAGGACAGATTGCGATCGCAATCTCTACTAGTAGAATCGTCGATTGTCCTAGGACAGACCGCGATCGCAGTCTGTCCTAGGTCAAACGGCGATCGCGATCTGTCCTAGGACAATCGACGATTGTCCTGAATCGCCATCTCTACTGTGACATATAGGACATGTATATGTATATATATATATATATATATATATATATACACAGAGAGAGAGAGAGAGAGAGAGAGAGAGAGAAATATACATATCTATATATATGTATATTTACATCTATTTATATCTTTCTAGATATCTCTCTCTCTCTATATATATATATAGACGGAGATAGATAGATAGATAGATAGATAGAAAGATATATATATATATATATATATAGAGAGAGAGAGAGAAATATATATACATATATATGTATATGTATTTATATATATGTATATCTATATCTATTTAGATCTATCTAGATCTCTCTCTATATATATATAGATCTCTCTATATATATAGAGAGAGAGAGACGGAGAGATAGATAGATAGATAGATAGATAGATAGATAGATATATAAAAAGATATGTTTCTCTCTCTCTTTCTCTCTCTAACGTAACATGACCTATTTACGTGCAGAACCTATTTACGTCCGGTTTGGAAATTCACAGATAAACGTTGCTTTCTTCCATCGCGTCAAGCAAAGTGGTGGGACAGACATAGTGATTTTACTATCAGTTGTCTGTAGACTACTTTGGACAGTTGCTGTGCATTTTTTTCTGGTCTATGTTCTTCAAGCATAGCGCTAGAAGGGAAAAGACAGATGTGGACGATAATGGGTTACCCTAGCACAATTATTCATCATATACCTCAGTATAAATACATGCTCGCACGGCGTTAAATAGGTGGAGAAAAACTTATAGACCATGCCTTTTTTTTTAGAAGAGCTGATATTTCTGACCATGGGTTTAAAATTTGGCTCTGTCCGCGCGGTCTTAAGATAAATACGTTTTGAATAAATTGGACGTAAATTGGTCATGTTACGTTAGATGTAGATATATATATAGAGAGAGAGACAGAGAGAGAGAGAGATACAAACGCCCTGCTGACTAAGCATCACATACACCAAAAGCACGATCTTCGTTTAACGATTTCCAGTTTTTTATCTACTCTAATAAATATTACTTTCTAAGATGAATTCACAAGTTTATTCTTATCGAACAGTTAATGCTCCTTAAGTGATAAAGATGTAGGCAACGATTAATGAGATTTTGACACTACTCTCCACAAATCGTAAATGCTTCCTGTACATTAGACAGAAATCAAACCTAAACCCCACAAGTAAACGACAAATAGCGACGGGTTTCGTACAAGCAACTCACAGACACAGAAAGACGTGCTCCAAGAATGATGAAAGTTAGGTGACAATGAAAAACACAATCAAGTTTATTTTTTACCGCGATTTATTAAAGAAAAACGCTAGTCAGATCGCTTGTTATTACTTATCAATCAAATCTACAACTAAATAGGCGAGTTGTAACAATGAATTGATAATCGCAATCCAATGTGTTCCGAGATGAATTACATTTGAGAACAGAAGGCTTATAGTATTGTTATTACTTGTTAACCAAATCAACAGACTGCATGTTCGGCATTTGACTGAAGTATCGTCCAATGTTCGTTTATAGTTCCACTATGGACGTCATACCTCCGTGATGAACAGTGTTCTAATCTGTACGCCCACGCTTAGAACTTCATTATAAGACGGAGTTTTACATGTTTAGAGGATTGTTCAGACCCCTGCTGAAAGATTGCACCAGAATTCCTTTATCGTTCTCCTCCAGACGGTGTTTTTATAAAGGCCTCTTTGATCAAATTAAGAAAAAAGAGATTAAAGGCTTTATAAAAAGCACTCCTAATGAGTAAATTTCCGACACCTTAGTGTGTGAAACGATTTTTAGGCTAAATGCAATGATGAATCAACTGTTCAATTATTCTCATGATTAAGTGTTCAGCCTGCAATATCAATATTTTAATGATGTTTCAAGTAGACTGGGAATATGAAAAATGTATTTGCCTGTGATTTCGACACAACTTGCGAAAACGAGAATGTGCTAGTTCAAGGTGATATTATCAAAGGTTATCCTAGCTTTGTCCGACAAGAAATACCCCGACTGAGTGTGAAGTCATCACCTGTGAAATGAAGGCATCATGCTTGATTGAATATCTCTAAGATAAGATAAGAAAGACGATCGATGAGAAATATGATATGCCTACCTTCCTTCCGTCCTTCCTTCCTTCCAGTGAAAGAAGTTATGAATTTTACTACTGTAAAGCAAGAGTTCGGAAACCCCATACCTCCATGAAATATTTAGATATTTATTGATTTCTTTCATTTTGTCTCTTTGATTATGCAAATAAGACTGTAATTAGCATAATCTATTTCAAATGATATGCTCTTCTCTACCAAAAGTACATATATCGTGTGAATGTTGTCCTTTCCTTTTGCAGAATTGCACGTTTACATCTTATAATAAATTACGCAAATGATCTGCACATCTATATGTATTAGGGGTGGGTACCGGTACCGCGTACCGGTACAAAACCGGTATTTCTTAATGGACCGGTCCAAAAAAACCGGTCCGTAAAAAAATCAGTGGACCCGGCCTATGGACCGATTAGAAAATTCATAGTACCAGGCTACCAGCAGGCGGCCACATAACTGGTCTAAGAAAATACAAAACAGCAAATTTAACGAGTCGTTTCAGAAGACGTTAGCTGTGAATCATATCTAGAAACACTTAAAGGATGAGTAAACAGACGGCGAGGAGAGTATAGTTATAATTTTGAGACAAAGTGCAAACCTAAGAAATTATATCGTTTCAGACATGACGTTTGGAGACTTTTACGTGTGTCTCGCTCTCCAAAATATGATGTACTGCGACACTACTATAATCAGGTACAGGTACAGGTTCGGACCTGGACCTGACCCTCTGGACCTGGACCGGACCTGAATTTTATGTACCGGTACCCACCCCTAATATGTATGGTTATGTACACCCTAAACTAAAAGAAGCTGGGTGTTTGTTGCCTTGTATATCTTACCGTTGCTTGCATGGTCAATGCGCGCTTAATGTTCATCATACCTCTATAACAGGATGTGGCAAATGCATTCATCTTCATTCATCTTGCAATTGCTCTCCATGTGTAGCGACAGTAGCCAGGTTTCATATCCATATAAGAGCACTGACACACAGGTGACATTAAAGAGCTTGATTTTTGTACAGGTGGGGAACAATGAACTTCTCCAGATCTTTTGAAGTTTTCAAAAAGCAGCCCATGCAAATGCCCTTCGCCTGGGACAAATCGGCTGTCAGTCCAATGCTTCGTTGGGTCAGTAAAAGAAACATATGCCGGACTAGAAGGGTGGTTACCAGGCTATAATGAAGTCAGAACGTCTTTGAAAACTACATACGGTGACGTCTATTGATGTGTAGCTATTCTATTGCAGCTGACTTATTCTAAAAAAACGTCAAAAGAGATAGACGTAAAACTGGCATATTGGTGATTTTGCAAGCTCACACCACTGGTCTTGGATCATCCCACCACTGAACCAATTTAAAAGAATGATGTCTATCAATGTTCAGACTAGTATAAACAAATGAATAAGAATCAGACCAATGTATATACAAACGAACGCTTGAATGTACAGAAGACATATACAGGTGATATAACGGTTACACGTAAGTTGATAACTTTCCTGAACTTGGGGAGTAAACAATAAAACACTTTTTAGCACGGTAAAAGATAGCTTCTTACGGCAGAGATTTCTTCTGTATCAAATGACTTTGGCCTTTAGTACCATTGCCTTGTGTTCTAATATATGCCAATGTGCGCCAAAGGTTAAGCCACATTAAGACATCTTTCAACATGCAATTGGATAGATTAAACCGCACATCTTTCAAGTGTGTCATCGGGTAAGGATGTCGAAACGGCCAATACAGTACACTTAGAGCGACCGACCGTGTGGAATAGATTCAGGTCGATCTTTTCGAGTTCTGCGTGTTGGTTCGGCTGCCATTGCCGTATTGAAACTTTTTAAGTATGTGCAAATCTAAACAAGAGTTTCAAGAACCCAACCCGCCATATAGGAGTCGTAACATTACATGAAAATAAAATTAATGGAGAAAAAAATCCAACAGTTTTATCTCTATCTGGTATTCATCCCTAACTAATTTGAATTTGCCACTTTTTTTCTAAATCATATTTTTTAAATGTAAATTTCACGAATCTGGTGACACCTTGGGGCTATATTATAAGCGTAGTTGTTAGACTTTTCACATACGTGTTGTCATGGTGATTGATCGAATATTAAGGCGAAAGGTCAATCGGTTGTTACGCGCCGTAATTACGTTATCTTTTCCGGGGTGTTCCATAAATTCGCCACTTTTACAAGAAGACAAGATTTGCACAAAACGTTGTATTGTATGCATATTAAACTTTAACAAGTTATGCCTGGAAGAAAAGTAAAAGTAACCTAGCTTAACATTGTAGCTTAACATGTCAAAAATTAAGGAAACTCAAAGTGGCGACTTTAGTTTACAGTGTCGAATTTGGGGCCCCCTCCGTTAATTACCCCAGTCGAAAATTGAGTTTTAAAAACATCCTCCGTCCGAAATTGCTTCCCCTTTGAAATTGCTCCCCGCAGTGAAATTGCTCCCCCTGTGAAAGAATGGACTCTTTCAGCGCCATCCACGTCTAGAAAATTGCACAAAATTGAAAAACCTTGCATTTTGAAGTAGTGTATTCCGTTATTGAAATACAATGCGCTTATGTCCAAGGTCACGTTACAACTACAGCAAATTTCAGGTCATTCAGTTGTAATGCCAGGGCACAGGAGCCCAAAATGTACATATTTGGTATAGAAAAAATATCCGAAAAAAACAATTAAGCATTTTAAGCATAAGAACTTAATAAACATATATTTGTTCTAAAAATAGCAAAAAAATTGAAAAAAATAATTCTAAAGTGATGTATGACAAAAGTGTGAACAAAGTCCTGTGTGCACATGTCCTTGGAATCTAAAAGGTAAATTGGTTAACCGAATTGGTCAATCAGGCCCTAGTATTTTGACATGTTGTGCTCCCATTGGCTGCAATTTCCAACACCATATATGGTATTCGAAGTACCAGAAACGGCAAAATATTGCCAAAAAGCCCAAAATGAATCGTTTTGAAGTGTTATTTTGCCAAAAATGTGATCGGCGACTGGTCCTTTGAATATTTGTTCAATGCATCTACACCAGATTTTTGAGCATTTGCGTTTGGAATAACGTGGCAAAGTTGGCCAAAATATACATTTTTAATCTAAAAATGACCAACAAAAGATTAATAAAATCACTTTCAAGACCTGTATGTACTTACTACCTACTCTACCTGTATACCAAATTTCAGCCCATTTGGCCCAGGGACGACTGAGAAGAATTAATCCCTTTAAAGATTCTGCAGGAGAAGGAGAATTCGACACTGCGTACTTCATCATGTTTTTCTGACTCGCACAATAGCTAGTAACTTAAAAAGTAGCTGCAGATGACGTTAAACCTTTCTTTTATATTAAAACTAATCTATGGCAATTCGATGTTTGAAACTCTTGCGAGTTTTAGGAAGGTTTGATACAACCCAGCGCCTCCTCACCTACGCTACATTTTCGCACGTCTAAACATTATTGTCATGCGTTTACCTCACAGAGCCGACATCGAAGTTACCTCGCCTAAATACAGAAGGAATTGTTGTTAATTTAAGCTGATCAACAACGATCACCAACGTCACCTCTTCTTATATGAATCCGTAAAGCGATAACATAGTTAAGAATTAGTAGCCATAGATTGAATATAGAAACATGTAGATACTTTAATGTAGCTCCTGACCAAATTTTTTGCCCATTCTGCCCAAATCGAATTGAAGATGAGTTTCACTTTATTATGGAATGCTCTAGATATGACATCTACGCGATAAGTTATTCACCTTTATCAATTCAAGTACTTCAGATTTTAAGCCGCTCAATGCTACAGATAGATTTAACTATATCTTTAGATGCAACAGCTCACACAGTGTTAAAATAGGCAAATATATAAAAGATTGTTTTGTTATTAGAAAATAATGATACTCATAATTAGCCCAACTTGAATCATGTAAAACCTAAGATAGTCATATTGTTGTAGTGAATAGTTTTATTCCATACTTATGTCTTGTTCTATGTTAACTGTTGTTGCCATACTTTGTACCTGCTACAATAGTCGTGCAATAAAGTACTTATTCTTCTATATGCCCCAATTTCAGAACTAGGTCAGGTAATAAATAATCAGATCATAGAAGCTCTTTCAAGTAATAATTGTAAACATACATTTTAATATACTCTTCAATTCAATAATGTGATAATAATGTGATACAAAGGAGCTTATGAATTTCTAAATATTTCCAAAAGGAAGGGCGAAGAAGAAATTGAACGATGACTCTCTTCTTGTTATCTCCATGACAAATGGAGATATAGTTTTGGGTGTGTCTGTCTGTGTGCGTGTGTGTGTGTTTGTGTGTGTGTGTGTGTGTGTGTGTGTGTGTGTGTGTGTGTGTGTGTGTGTGTGTTTGTGTTTCCGGACTATTGTAGTCATCATAACTCAAGAACCTCTTAATGGATTGCAATGATATTTGGTATGTGGGCGGGTGTTGTAAACCTGAAATTCAAGGTCTATTTTGGGGCCCCCTGGTATGTGACCTCGGTATTGTAGCAGAATTTCCGTTTTTGTATCTTTTGACCTGGACGTGCTAGGGTCTTGATTTTTTGTTGGCAGATAGCTTGTTTACTTTGTACAAAGTGTCCTATCTCCCATATCATACTGAACTAGAGTTCCACGACCTCATACTTTCGCCGACTGATGTTAGCCTTTTTGAGTGAATGCTTATCACTCAGTATGTAAATAAGGTCCTCATTTGCATATATTTTAAGTGATCCTTTTCTCTACACATAACACAGCATTAAAGTAAAATCTTAGCAAAAAAGGCCATTGTATCATTTCCTCAAATATTATGTAAATGAGGCCCTGATAATTTATGTCTGATAACATCCACATTTGATTATCTCCCAAATGCCACAAGAATGAAATCCCATCATTTACCACTCTGAAATTATAGTATTTCGTCATTAATTATGCAAATTAGGTCTGACTACAATGGAATGCAAGGGTTTGTATACTTTTTCACATCACAGATCCTGATTTGCAGGATTCTTATACGATCAAGTCAATCATCACTCAAGCTATGTACATCCCTACAAATCATGACGATCAGTCATCACCTTCTTGAGTTATTCTCTTTCAAAATTTGAAACAACCCAGGCCTATACCTACGAGTTCTGCCAAGAGCTATAAGAGTAATCACTGTAAGAATATTTTTGCTTTATTGGTATCATAACCTCTATCTTTACTACAGAAAATAAGGCAATTCGTTGGAAATGTATTTGCTTCAAACCATGTACATGTACTTTACACATCTCGATTAGCCAGTTGTATCAGAGAATCAAAGTTTTTGTGGGAAAGACATATGCTGGTGTCATTGACAAATAGCATAGAATAAACTATTGTTCTGTTACGAACCAAGTGCACAGAATAATGTGTGTACTTCGTAAGACGGGTCAAGTGTGACATTACAGATTAGGTGAGCAGAACTAAAGCGTGAATGTCGTATATCGTGTTTCTTTTTTTAGCTCCAGTGCAATTTACAGTTTACATACGCCTCGAGATACTGACGTGTGCCCACCAGGAACCTGCCTGATGCCCGACCGTCTTTCACGGGGCAGTCGGCAGGGCCCTGTCGGACCCCACAGGGGTCACTACAAGACACAGTCAGAGCAACTGACGGGTACCTGTCGGATACCTGCCAACATGGCCAATGAAGGTGACAAACGTTTACAAAAATGCCACCGAGCGCCCACCGGCGCACCCCGGGACCCCAACAGGGTAGCGCGATGGAAACTTTTAATTGTGACCACGACAGCCTGTGCCCCCCAGACGTCAGAGCCCGACCGGGGCTACATTCCCGACCGTAGCATTAGTAACACCAACCTCCTTGGTTTCATCTATAGTTCCTACATGGAAATAGAAAGCTAAAAATGTTGCTGCCTAAGTCCCCTCTCCCACCACTCGACCTGGCCCACTTGACGTCACACATGACCCCCATGATCACATGATCGCAACCTTCCTAACGTTTATCAAACTTTCTTTTTCCGCTCGCGATCTTCTAACTTTCGCTCCTCTGATGCTGACCTTGACCTCTTCTTTCTCCCCATGTTGTCGCGACTTTCGATAAGAGGTTAAAAATATCTAAAATCGCTAAGAAATTAGCTGTAAGTGATACCCCCGTGGTTGCACCATGTTGCCACAGCCTGGCCTGGAAAAGTGATTAATGGCCACCAGAGTCAGGGAACAGGCCATGCCAGTGACAGCAGGGCATCCGTGATTAATCACCGCCAAGCGGTTGTGTTGTGTTCAGTTGTGTTTTGAAACCATTAGCTAGCTGAAATTTTGTTAATGAGGCCTTGTCATGCATAATTTTCGTCTGATATTGTTCACCTTGACTTAGCTTCCTAATAATATAAGAATGAAATTCCAATCATATAATATTGTGGTATTTCAATTAGTATTTTCTAATTAATTATGCAAAATAGGTAGCTATTAGCATCATTGGTATCTATCGATACCTCTATCTTTTTCAGCTATATATGTCACATGTTTGAGAGTTCTATTTTGAAAGGCAGCAGATTTATAAACTTTCCATGCTAATTATGCAAATTAGCTCATGATTTGCATAATGAGTATTTGATTATGTAAAGCATTAATCAAGCTATCTACATATTACAAATCAAGACGATCCGTTGACCATGTGTCTAGTTATTCATGTCCAAAGGTCAAAACAAATAAATTAAAAACACCCGCTGCAGCTCCAAACAAGCCGCTAGAGGGCCCAAACGTACACAACTTACTTCATGTGGCATGGACTATCTACCACACAAAAATCATGACCGTAGCACTTGCAGAAAATTTGACCTCAAACTTTGAACCTCTGCTGCAGTACCTTAGGTGCCCGCTAGGAGGCCCATCATTGAACTTGACCTTCTCCTTTAATAAACTTACCTATTCACTAAATATCGTGCACAACCATCAACAGCTTCTTGAGTAATCCTGTCAACAAATAAGTACGCATACATAAACAGCCCACTGCAGTACCGCAGGAAAATGCCAGGTGACCCGTTTTTGAACTTGAGCTTTGTTTTCACAATTTCTACGTACCCACCAAAAATCATGCAGATCCATCATCAATACGTCGAGTTATGTTGTCTACATACAAACACACTAACATAAAAAGTCCACTGGAGCACTTTAGAAAAACGCCAGGTTAACCATTTTCGACCTTGACCTTCGTTCCCACAACCGCCACTTACCTACCAAAAATCAGCAAGATCCGTCAAAGTTCTCTCGACTTATGATCTCGACATACATACGGACCCACTTTACAGCTGGCGTAACCGATAACATAACTTTCCCGCGAAGGCATACCTTCCCGGCGAAAGTAATGATGTCGGCAATTCCAGCATTTATTGATCTTCGTTGTTTAGTCCTCGTGGTTATGTTGATTTTAGTTTGAATACAATCCGTACTCAATTCTTCCATGTTCAAGCGTTTTTAGTAATCTGAAAAGTATAAAGGCAGGCTGACCATAAGGCAGACAAGGTAGGGGAAGTGATTGGAGGCTTGATGTGATACACCTAACGTAACATTCTAAACCTTCCACACATCCAATCGCGCGAGTCTTAGGTTCACGTCTCTGAAGGATCGATATAACCACAAGTAACGGGTATTTGAATCTGTTGATCTTTTATAGCATTTAGAGCTTTGTCAATTAAACACTTCTTAAAAGTGCCCCAAAGTAACCGTAAACTAAAGATGACTCAAAGACAAGTCTACTGATTGATATGTTTTGGCATTTACCATTGTTAATTAAGAAAATACATAGTCTCTTGATGTTCTTCCTAGTTTGCTGTTGTACACTAACGTGACTGATTATTCTCACCAAGGAGGTTTAAATCAAACCTCCTTGTTCTCGTGAAGTCTAGTTTGTGGACTCCATTTTGATACACCCGGCTATTGACCTTTTCACCTGTGTGTGTAGTTGTTACGGTTGGTCGATAAACAAAAGAGGTGCGGGTATCACGGCACGGGACTCATTCAGCATAGCTGTACCGTACATGTCCAGCACATCGGGAAATAGTTACCGACCTTCTGCCGACCGTAACGACCGAAAGCACAAACCGCATCAGTATCCACAATGCACCAACATCGTAGAAGGCACAACCTGATTTTTTCCATTCTACACACCTACCCTACTGTGGCAAAGCAAGATCATATTACGGCCTTTTCTAAGGCTATGTTTTGTAAACAAACCTTTATGGGGAAGATCACCATGACACCTCATGTGCAAGCAGGACACTTCTTAGTGAAACTGTGACTTATCATATCCACATCTCATCGATAAGATAATGTCACGAATGACATCAAGTCAACTATACATCCATGAACATGGTTTGGGAACAATTCTAAGCTTCAAAAGAATTAGACCACATTTACACAAATCTAAAAACTCGTGCCGTTGAAGATTCCCAAACCGCAGTGTTGACTTGAAACAATTCAGTAAGGCAGGCATCCAACTTTGAATCTATATGTTGGGCGCAGGAATTCTTAAGTACGTTATTCAACATATGGTTCTATCTACATGTATTTTGCTGTTCTATCTTAAAACGTCACTCACCTCAGAGTAACGCCTACTCCCTCGAAACGGGTCCATACGAGTCTATCTGTGCTTTTGTACGTTTACACAGGTAAGGTTTGCCAGGGTTAAGGTCAGTTAGAAATCTTAACCTGTGCGATTGTCGTTGATACGGCTTGCCTGGGCAGTTGACTGTGTGTTGATGTCTGTTTTTGGAGAAGTGTCGGTTTGTGACTGACGAAACATGACGGGTATCAGGTGTAGCCTATTAGGTTTCTGAGTCATGTTGACTTTATGAAGGCTTTGCTAACAGCGCGGCCGTCGTAGGCCGTCGCATGATTCTGATGTAGAGTTCTAAACTGGCTATGACAGAACCAACCGCCGACGAGAATCTTAGACGGACTTTTCCGTGACAAAACAGCTGAATTTTGTACGATATATGCACGAATGCCCCCATTTGCGATCGCATGGCGAATTTGACCGCATCGTAAATGGTGCTCTAGTTCTGTTCTGGCCTTTCACTTGCCTTCTTTGCAGGCCTTCTGGGCAACGCCGGCGGTTTTTTTTGAGGGGGCGATTTTCAACATATCGGGGCCAGGTTCTTGGTTCTTATCCGCCCGAACGAGCGCCAAAAATTAGCAGCGCCGCTCAGAAGGCCTGCGAACGAGGCTATCCTTTTACATGCTCTTGGCGCCTGATCCTTGATACTCAGAACGAACAGAGGCAGAATACGTCTTCCACACTCTAATCATGGCGTGGTCTGTTGTAAGCCAGCTATCTACACAGTACCGTCAATCATACACTAAAGTATATCACTGTGTCATTGTAAGCAAATACACCATCTGTACAAACAAAGTCAATGTGATGACATCGAAACTACTGCTGATCATTTCTTCATTATAAAACATACACATTATATATTCATGACATGTGAGCAAAGGCTTTCGACTATACCAAATTCGGATCCAGAAATTGTGATTCGCAGCTGACCCACTGAAGTTACAATTTACCAGACGGATTCTAAGATCCTTGCCAAGTATATCAAACTAAAGAAATCGTATTCGGAGAGATGTTTCTCAATAACTTGATGCATGGCCAACTTGCTCCTTAGAATCTCCCAAATGATTTAGCTTGATGTAGTTACTTGATGAAGCCGTGACAACAAGCAAAGCACAGGTGAGTCCAACATCGCCTTCTTCTACTGTCGAAGTCATCTGAATGGAGTGGCCGGTGATAAATTGATTATCATCTAAAATGGCCACTGCATTGTTCCAAGATGCAATTGATATTGCATGTATTTATCTTAATATATCATCAGCAACAAGCTAAATCTACCTCTATCTGTCCAGATACTGGTTCTTGCGCCAGAATGTATAAATGAAGTATGAACAGCTCTACTATCACCGGCGTCACCCGCATCGTGATAAGCGGCATTATCACATACTATTAGGTAGATGGCGTCGACCAATCAGAAGCCTCCATTGCCCACAATAAGTGGTCTGTTATCACGCCATAACACACCACTTATTGACGTCATGTCAGAACACAACCGTTCCATTTTGTAGAGGGGGTATCTTTTTGATGAATCTTTTTCTTAACCTTGTTTAAAAAATCTTTATAACCGTTGCATTTTGTAGAGGGGGTATCTATTTGATGAATCTTTTTCTTAACCTTGTTTAAAAAATCTTTATTGTCTTAGAATTCCTAAAAAATTTCCTTAGAATACATGAAAAAGGGAAAACAAATTTAAAATTCCCAAAAATGTTCCGCGTGTTCCATTTGCTGTTGGCCAAAGAAACCACGTTCTATCTAAGGTTCCGCGCGTTCCATTTCCTGCTGGCCAAAGAACCTGTGTTCTATTCAGGTTACCTGAGGTCATATTGCAGGGAGATTCTTCAATGATAACATTTTCTGACTGACCTGAAACCGACCCTCCTATCCTGTGTGGTTGAAATAAATAGATCAGGCAACAGTTGTACATATTCTTCATCATCTTCTGTTAAAAAAGGACAACTGTGAATTTGAAATGCATTCTTAATAGTATAAGGGATCTATGCGTCAAACAGAAATTGTCTACTCTTATATGCGTCAGTTTGGATAAGCTATATGATAATAACGTTAATGACCCGCCTCTTCCTCGGTGTATATGGTGTCATAACGCCTGGTCATGTGCTATAACCACCTCATAAAACCACCTCGTTCGCTTCGCTCACTCGGTGGTTTTATTCGGTGGTTATAGCACATGGCCAGGCGTTATGACACCATATACACCTAGGGGCGGGTCATTAACCCTTAATTATGTCATGCCTGGGCCTGATACGGGTGTTCCGGACCGTGTGATAACTATCCGGATCACATAGGGTTCGGGAGGGTTATCACACAGGCTTCCATAGAATATTTCGAACGCATTTCGAACGCGTCGGTTGCGCGGCCGTCGGAAATTCGAATACCGGATTCGGAGGTTGGAATCAATGTTGCTACAGTTTCTTGTTCGAGGACACAAAACTCCCTCAACTTCTGGCGCATTCCGCATTGAAATGTGTGTTTTCTCGGGTGGTTATGACCAAGGTATGACATAAATAAAATACAACACGTTGTATTCCGCATCACCCTCGGTCCCAGCCCTCCCGCGGGTCGGATCGCCCTCCGGCCTACGGCCGTCGGGCGATCCTACCCGCGGTCGGGCTGGTACCTCGGGTGATACGGAATACCCCGTGTTGTATTCTATATATATATCATTCATCCCTGAATAGAGACGGGGGTGCTACAGGCTATCTAGTACGTTTGATCCACGGTTCGAGGCACCTGTCAGTACTTTACATAAACTGGTGGGACAGAAGGTAGTAGCGAACCTACTCATTCCTTGTCAAACATTGGAGTTCCACGGTGGAAAATTTGGGTAAGGCCCTATTTCTTCGTGTTGGAAGTTTATGTTTAGAATTGGTGTTATGCAAAAGTCATATATTAAAAAAGTAACACACTTGTCCTTGAGCCTGTAAACCGATATGGCTTATTCATTTTCAGAAAATGTTAGGAAACTTTGCTACAGTTCATTTTGTTATCTATGTGCTTAGTCTTGATTTTAGCGTCAGTTGTGACATACATGACACGAAGAAGTGCACGTCGGGAAAGGAAGACCAGGAAGGGCAGTGCCAACACCACCCACTCCCATTATTTTTTAGAATTTTTTCCTGGTAAATCCTTGGTCAATTTTGGCCAGTTTTCAGGCAGGGAGACCAGACATGTGTTTACTTTTCAAAAACATCATTTGGGAGGGGATTTTTCCCCTACTAGACCAGCGATTCCCAGCTGTAGGGGGTAAGATCAGTGTTTTTTACGTTCAAACAGGTCTAGTGCGTTAGAATGCAGGAGTCCAATCCCGGCTTTTTCCAAAAACGGCAACTAGACATGTTTAGCTGTCCAGTGGATGGAAGTTTTTGGACATTGAAATACTGTTAAGTGTACTTTGAAGCCTGTTTTGTTCCTTGTTTTGTACATAATCTGATGGACGTCTGTTCACCTACTCCCTCCCCTCCCAATACCACCCTTACTCCATGGCGCCGCTGCGATGGTAACCCTGTAACGGCGCGGGTGGACGAATAACTAGTACGCAGTTTTCACACAGAATATTCAATCTACTAAGTCGTGTTCTCTGTTGTGGCGCATCTGGTGACTACCCCCTCCTATGACCGTTATTATAGGCCGAGTATAGAACTTCAACATACTTCAAAAACTTCCATAGCTGCACTATGTAGGATTTGCTCAATACAGAAAGTCAATTTTTCTACCATTTCTTTACATAGTAAGATAAATAAACTTTGTAGAATGACATACCAGTATTCAGGAAGGAATGTTACAACATCATTGCACCATATAAACCAGTTTTAAACTGTGAACTTTCAAAGAATACAAGGCCAGTTGACAGCTGGGGCAGTGTGGCCACACATGGCTTATCAGCCATACTGCCCAGTGGGGTGCCTGATTACAGTTTTTGCCAAACCTCCTTACCAGAGTTCTAGCAGTTTTGAACGGGGAAAATCTGCTTTATCAGTGCCCTAAAAACTTGGCCAAATTCATCATTATATTTTATCCTCATTCGAAAAGATAGGAGTGTTTTCGAAGAAGATGATCTTCATAACATCAGCTGTTATCTAGATCCACTGAAGTGTTTAACGGTAATTAGCCTACCCAGGGGTCCTGCCAGTGTGCAGGATGTTGTTGTTTACACCAGGAGGGTCTATGTTGAGGTGGTGTCACAGACGTTTGCAGCTTGTTTTTGTACAGTTAAAAAACACCAGACATGCCAGAAATAGAAGAAATAATGATGGAAATATGCTGAAAAGTGGTTGTCCATGTCACTTGCATTAAGATTTGTTCATAAGAATATTTTCCTTTTTTTGCGCCAAAATGTTACATAGTGGGCCTTTAAGGAAGGGGTAAAGGCCGAAAATCTAGGAAAATATCGTCCGAGAAAGTCAACAGATGTAAATTCGAAGGTCTGTGGTGGTCGTGCCAACAAATCTTCTGGAAATCTTGTTATATGGGGATCATCTATCCAATGAGTGCAGATATATATGTTGTGAAACAATAGTAATAAGTTCTTGCCCGAAGACTAATTCCACGTAACAGAAAAAATACTGGCGACGGTGTAAGGTTTGCTATTTGTTAATAAATGCTTCTCTTTGTTGGTGTGGGTTGATACGTGTGCACTTTACATGTTACATTGGATTGTCGAATATCTTTTGACATGGACTTGGTATTATATAGTTGTGATAACTGCCACTACATGATTCTATCTCATATCCGCAATTCATCATAAGTCCTGCAATTGCCTAGCCTGATTTATCTATTTTCTAGATGCGCGTAAAATGATCAGGACGACGGTCGGACTCCACTGTACCATGTTCTATTTGTCATAAAGATGTTCTGCAATTGTCGAAAGTTGACATGATTGAATCTCTTCCTACTATACACTGTGCTTGCCCCCCTCACCCAATAATACATATACATGCGCAAGGAGATATGTCGGCATAAGTACGATGTATTCTTATATGTTGTGATTAGTACTGAAACCAAGTTGTGTATCCAGAGCACACCACTTTCCTCTTTCATGTGTCCCGGTTAGATTCCGTGGATCCACTGGCTGCTCCTGGATGTAATGGCTTCATGATTAATCTGTTTACAACGCAAGTTATATTGGCAAAGTTTCTTTAAAACTGCATTATGATAAAGGTAATAATAACTCCGCTTTTGCTGGAAGAAGCTGAACTGGAATGAAGACGTGCTATGGTCTTGATTTTTTGGTGGCAGATAGCTTGTGGTGTAATGAAGAAGTGGTGTGGGTTTGGGCCCCCTAGCAGCTTGCTCTGGAACTTCAGGGGCGTTATTGTGAAAATCTTCTAAGGAGAATAACTGAACAAAGGAACGACGGATTTCCATGATATCTAGTATGCGGGTAGCTTAGACAGAGATGTACACAATGAAGTGCAAATTATGCTAATTGGGACATAATTTGCATAGCTAATGAGAAAAATCTATATTTTCAGTGTTTTCCATTATAAGACTCAAATACATGTAACATATGTAGTTTATGGAAAGTGGAGCATCAACAGATACCAATTATGCAAATGAATTCCTAATTTGCATAATTAATGCAAAACACTCAAATTCATCTTATTATAAAATTATAGGACTATCAATATTGCAACATGTGTAAGTAAGATAAAGGTGTTTATGAATAAGCATATATTATGTAAATGTGTAAGTCATTTGCATAAATAGAATTGTTCATGGAGATATTGAGGTCGAGGAACTCTTGTTTCAACGTGCTTTATCCGTAGCTTCTTGCATGTCTTGAGTTATGCTGGCCAAAATATGTACTAGTATGTGGAAACACAGACAGGCACATGTATGCAAACACAACGAAACAGGTTGGGGGTAAGTATAAAAAAAGAAAGCAATCCTATATAGCCTGGATGCCAGACTGATTCCAGTACCTGCATAGGCCAGTAAGTTTCTCGGCTCCAAGACATGTCAACATGCCCCAAAGGAAAAGTTACTACAGACAGTTAGACCCTAAGTTAAATTGCTACTACAGACAGTTAGACTCTAAGTTGAATTGTTACTACAGACAGTTAGACCCTAAGTTAAAAGGCGGAACATGTGTTTCTCTGCCCGGCGAAGGGTATAGCTAACATGGCTAAAGGGGTCGTTCTTTGTGTTGACATCTGGCATCCAGCTGGTGGTATTCTAGTATTAGTCCCTCCGAATCTCAGGGCGGGACTTTCTAATTTTAGACCGCCCACAGCAGGGCGCAACCAACCGCCGACAGCTGGGCGTAACCGAGAGATGGGAGTAACCAATCACCGACAGCAGGGCGTAAACGACAACAGGGCGCAACCAATCGCCAACAGCAGGGCGTAACCGACAGCAACGCGTAACCAACCGACCACGGCAAGGCGGAACCAGTACGCAACAGGGCAACGACAGTCGAACAATCAAGCACGCTTAGGAAGCTATATGACAATTCGTGAAATAAGGATGACGGTGTAAAGAAGTTGGATCGAATGTTCAAAATGCCTCGTCATTTCATGGACTACCTTCAACCAAGAACAAAAAGGGGAAGGCTTTTAATAGCAGCTTCGGTACTCAAGAAAGCAAAGAACAGACCACAAAGCGGGCACTCCGGCACCATGGACTCAACATCAACCTCCGCCCGTCCGGAGCCGAGGAAAAGGCCAGGAAGTTGAAACGACCCACACCTTCTGACGGAGACTCAGATAGCGGTCTGAAGCTTAGTAAAGTTTTAGGTCTGCACCAGTTGCACGGCGCATATGTTTCTGTACACATAGACTCTACCGTTTCTATGTTTGATTACCCCGTTATTTCGTGGAGTAATTCATTTATTCTATTGTCTAACACAGTGGTTACAAACGACATGTCCTCTATATGTCATGCACACTGCCTGATGGAAAACTGATTTGGAATTGTAGCACCCCTGACAAGCTATTTACGTGATCATGAGTTCGTTTAGATTTTACCGTGTTAGATTTTACTTACCTAGAAATGGTTTTGTGGCCTGTCATTTAATTTGTGCAAACTTCTAAGAAGGTGTGGAGAGAGAGATGATAAGTACCGAAATCTTTTCGACATTGAAATATTTCTTGCAAAGTTGCAAATGCATAAATATCCTGTTAAGCTCAGCCGACACAAATATCCCTGAGTTACAGATTTTCCCAACAGTTCAGTTACCCATTAATGTGTGAGTGAGTGAGTGAGTGAGTGAATGTGCATTGATTTCAAATTAAAGTTGCAGAAATTATGTTTATGTATTTGTGTTAGTGGATAAGACCACGTGTAATGAGAAACTTCTAGCAGACAAATGAATTCTCTACATGTCCAGTATAAAGGACATCTCTAGCTTTTGAATCGGAATGCTTTCAAGTGTAGAGTTGAACAACGTAACCGTAGAGAGTACCAAATGGACATATGCCATCTTCCATTTTCCACCGAATATCATAGGAATATTAATCCCTTACACGTTCTGACAACCAATAGTTATTATAGTTGCATATCATGTTTGAAACTGCTGTACAACCAAAGTTGAGAGCAATTCATCAGCTTTTTTTTCCAGGAGTTACGAGATGATACGGACCTAACTCTGCCACCCTGCCAACGTTCCGCCATATTTAATATCTGTATACACAAAGCCAAAGTAGTATGATAGTAGTTTAACAGCAACCATAATTATGCACCTGTTAACTCTGTACATAATTGTCTTTTGTATATATCATTGTGTTGTATCCTTGTGTATACCCAAAACCGCCCTGAAATACAATACACTTGGTAATACAAAAGAAATAGTGAAGTTTCACCCAATTTTGTGTTATATATTTTGCATTCCATCTGACTTTGTAACGATGTACAGGACAATATAAATGGCGCAAGACACGGTAATAAAGTTTTCATTCATTCATTCATTCATTCATTCATTCATTCATTCATTCATTCATTCATTCATTCATTCATTCATTCATTCATTCATTCATTCATATAAGAGCCCCTATTGTATTCGTATTACTGTTCTCGTTTCTATCTTGTATAACATTATATCTAAAACTTACAGTTTGATCAGAAGATTATGAATGCACGTTGATACGAATGACCTAAGTACGATACTAGCAAAACAAATTGAGCACCTGTTAACTCTGTACACAATGATATCTTTTTTCTATATCATTGTATTGTTTCCATGTGTATACCCAAAGTCTCCCTTAAGTGCAATGCCGAACCACTACCAATGCCGGCAACTAACCTGTTAATCCAAAACAAATACAATGTAGTCAAGTTTCACCCAGTTATCTGTTATTTTGTATTTCATCCGCCTTTGGAACGATGTACAGATCAATATAAGAGCCCCCTATTCCATCCTTATTACGGTTATCGATTCTATCTCGTAAAACATTGACATGTCCGTATCTGTGCCAGGTCTTAAGGGGTGGAATATTTAACATTGCTTCAAAACAAATTGATATATTTTTATCATGTTTTTAGAAGAACAAAAATATAACCACACTATGACTGTCCTTTTTTTTCAAAACGTAGATTATTACAACTATCTCAAAACTGATGATCATATGCGCTACTTGCAAATGAGTCACTCATTCAAATGATGATTTCTTCATGACCATCTTACATTACAAAAATACATTTTTTAAACATCAAACTTTCATATATCCATTTTCCTACTTGAATCTTATCAGTATAAAACGAGTTTAACATATTGCTCGCTATTGCAACAAAAAAGGCAATTTACTTACAACAAGTCTACTGATTGAGTTCATGACATCAAGCTATCCATATTTCCATTCATGCTGATTGCATCTAATCAACCAAAAATATGTGCAACATATTATTCGCCCTTGTTACAAACAAAAAACATCTTTATATATACATGTATGTGTACAGATCGTTACAACAAGCCCTCCCAACATTGAACGCTAAAATAAACAACCATGATCACTACCCGATTACATCAAAGATATACATTTTGACAAATCCATGACGAAACATTCCATCAAACTATTTGCCAACCCCGTTACTTCCAATTCAATACAGGGATAGGCCACTTCCAAACAAATTTCCCATGGAATACTCATATGTTGCAACTACGCATGCACGAACACATTCCAGAATATGCCTGTACAATTCTGGGAATTCTTACAAATCGGGCGTAAAGTATACTATTAGGCTCGCCCCTGAGGCGTCGTCAACATGCCTGTACAATTCTGGGAATTCTTACAAATCGGGCGTAAAGTATATTATTAGGCTCGCCCCTGAGGCGTCGCCAAAAAACAGCAAAGAATAACAATATGATATGTGACTATTTGAGTCCAAATGCTGACTCTAAATCTTGACTTGCTTGACGATTCGCAATGCAACGCTAAGTGACACTGACTTGACACCGTGATTCTATCATCTAGCTAGCGAAACCAATGTATGTTGTGACATGTAGTGAAAGCTCATGTAGTAATGAAATACCACACTTACCTAATGATGCAGTAGTGGAGTAAGATATCCAGGGTTACATGAAAGAGGAAAAAACAATATGTTAATCTCAACATTAACATATCGATGAGCATTCTGTGTTGATATCAACACGTATATCTGATACACTTTGTATTTATTTTTCCACGATAATACATACTTTACTTTGCAAATGAGGTCCTTTGCAGATGATAGTTGTGAATCCGCCAATAACGTATGGGAAGTAAATGCACACAAAACGGAATGTATTGTAGATATATTTATTTTGGAACCACCCAACATTCAGGAGGATCTCGATAGTCTGTCCAGATGGACCATCGACAAGAAGATGAAACTTAACCTATGAAGAACGTTTGCAAAGAACATTCATACTTCTACCATGTACCTGGCTACCACAAACCAGGGGGAAGATCAGTGGGAGGACAACGAGACAACATACAAAACTTGACCGATTGCCAGCGCGCACTGAACGATACAACAAAAGCACATTACCATACCTTGTCCACCTCTTAAACAACCCCGTATAGTTGGCCTACTAAGAATTTCAGAATAATTTTATTAATGTAAAGGTATATGGTTTTGTTGCCTCTGTTTGTAAATGCCATTTTTCACATAATTCAGCCGTCTGTAGTGGCTGCGAGGTGATGGCATTGTATGATTTTATTGTATTAATTGTAGTGTTTGTTTGTTTGTTTGTTTGTTTGTTTGTGAAATGAAATTAATAAACCAATGACATAAATGCTAAAAATGTTAAATGGTGACAAACGAACAAAACATTCACTAATTGACCGACCAAGTGTGTTAGACATTAAAGATTTATCCAGTCAAGTAAGAAAAACTGGGCCTGGGTCTTTTTTCAACTGACATACATGACAACGTACTGCCTAATTTACACACCCAGGCTCTGGCTATTACCAAGGACTAGCAACCTTAACAACAAAGGAATGTGCACACAAACAATAAAAACGTTCCACGACCTCATACATTTGCCGACTACTGTTAGCCTTTTCGTGTGACATATCATAAATGTTTCTCATTTTTTATGCAATTTAGGTCACTCTCCCTCTCATGAGCTACTAGTATCTACCACTCAAAATTCATGATCATGACCACGGCATGTCCAGAACACGAGATATCAAGCCCGAACGTCCCACTGCAGTACCAAAAGTACGCACGATAGTTTTGTGCATATCAGGCGTCCCAAACTATCAGGCATAATGGGCCGTACTGTGCGTATACCTGTGTATCTAAAACTTTCACAAAAAGAATTGAGATGCGCACAAGTGTGACAGTGTCACACTTGTGCGTATAACATGAGCGTGTGAGTTGCGTGTTAACATTTTTGTCATACGCCGGCGTGCGCCCAATACGCACCTAATGCGTTTCTCAATCGTTTTGTGATAGTTTTAGGCACGCAGGCACACGCAAGGCACGGCCCAGTACGCCTGATATTTTTGAAACTACCGAAAAATTTTCGTGCGAACGCTGGGACGCAGCTCAGACGTTATAAGAACGCAGTTCACACGTCCGACATCGGTCGAGTAAGGTACGAGCGTGCTTTGTGTTTGCGCTCCAATCGCCGTAATACGCTTCTCTTGCGGCACGATCTCTGCGCAGCGACCACATCGCGCACTTGCAGCGCAGATACAACGCATGATGATCGACCGTATAGCGAATAAGAATATACGTCACGAATTAGTGTCGTTCGTCCTGCGATCGGGCAGCGCATTGCACGTACCAGTAGCATCTGACAAACGCACAGATAGCTAAAGGATATCGTTCACATAGCGTGCTCGACGAACATCCGGGGCATATTCCAGATTTGTTATAAGTACGAGGGCACCTCTGACTCCAGGGTGGATAGACCTTCCGACCATGGCAGATCCAGGCCATAACCGGCGACACCTCATGCTTGCTGTCATCCAACACCAGCATGACATCGTCAACCTACAACTCCATCTCCTTCGTCAAAGAAAGAGAAGAAGGAGAAGAGCACGCCAAAGGACCGTCTGGGTCCGGCCGTGGAGAGAAGATAACAGTTTGGGATCTATCACCAATTAATGGTGGAGCTACGAAACGAAGACACAAGGGCCTTCCAAAACTTCATGAGAATGCCCCTGCCATGTATGATGAGTTGCTGGCGAGAGTGGGAAGGAGACTCTCCAAGGAAGATACCTTCATGAGATACCCCCTGGAACCAGGCTTAAAGCTGGCTTTGACCCTTCACCATATCATATCTGGAAACATGTACGCATCCATGAAATTTGCTTGGCGAGTACCACACAACACCATATCTGTGATTGTCCCACAAGTCTGTGAAGCTATCATAGCAGAGTACATGGATCAGGTGATGGTTTGCCCAAGTACACCCAACCAATGGCATCAGATAGCTGACAGGTTCCTCCAGAAGTGGAACTTTCCACACACATGTGGCGCTATTGATGGAAAGCACGTGGCCTGCCGCTGTCCTGAGAATAGTGGTTCCATGTACTTCAACTACAAGGGGTTCTACTCCATCTTGCTCTTTGCCATGGTCGACGCGGACTACAAGTTCATCTGGGCGGATATTGGCGGCTTAGGTTCTGCATCTGACGCACAGGTCTTCAATGGCAGTGAACTGAAGGAGTGCATAGAGGATGGTACCATTGACTTTCCAGATCCTGAGCCTCTCCCCAATGACACCCAAGATGTTCCCTTCTTCATCATTGGTGACGCTTTCTCGCTTAGGACCACCCTGATGAAACCGTACAGTCGCAGGTGTATGAGCAGAGAAGAAAGAATCTTCAACTACCGTATCTCTCGTGCCAGGAGGGTCGTGGAGAATGCCTTTGGTATTCTGTCCAACAGATTCCAGGTGATGCCCACCACCATGAAGCACCAACCCTCCACTGTGAAGCTCATCGTCACAACATGTGTGGTCCTCCACAACCTGATGAGGATCCGGTACCAATTCAAATAGCCACAAAACTCTCAAAATAGTTGAAGTAAATGTCAAGGTAACCAAATATACCGAGTCCTGCAGTTGCAGCACATCTCACACCTGGGGTACGCTCGTAATTCGATTAGCAGTCGTCGGAAGTGCGCCAGGCATGCGGCCGGTGTTCAGGAATTATCGGTCCCCCAGGAAAATCGGTCCCCAATCCATGGTGGGCGTGGCCTAAAAAGTACGAAGGCCCACAGAGCCAAACACATAGATATCATCCACAAACACTGTCTTTGAATTGAATACTTAATGCCAAATGTATGAATGGTAAGAAGGTGGGACGGCCATTGTCCACAAATATTAAATATGAACGTTTCATCAACAAAAAGTATCAGTTTTTGGCCATTGCAGGGACACATTTTCCCGGGGTAGCCAGGATTTCCAGTCCCCTCATAGGAAAGTCAACAACTCTTCTCCTAGTAGTGATGCATTTGGAAAAAAAAATACTTTATTTCTAAATTACTTTAACTTGAGTTGATGCTCTTAACACAAAAATATAAACGTTTCAAGGGCAACAGTCTCTGCATTTGTCCATTGAGGGAATTCAGGGGAAGGGGACTCATTTTCCCGGGGTAGATCTAGCCGGGATTTTCGGTCCCCTCATAGAAAAGTCAACAACGCTTCTTCTGATGAACTTGGACGCTTCTTTGTCAACTTCAAGGCGCTTATCTGAAGATTTAACACAACTATAAAGGTTTCAAAGCAAAAAGTTTCAGAACGTGGCCATTGAGGGGATTTCAGGGGAAGGGGACACATTTTCCCGGGGTAAATCTAGCCGGGATTTTCGGTCCCCTCATAGCAAAGTCAACAACGCTTCTTATGATGGACATGGAAATTGTTTGTCAACTTAAGGGACACTTCTCTGAAGAATTAGCACAACTATAAACGTTTCAAAAGAAAAAAAATCTCAGGATTTGGCCATTGAGGGATTTCAGGGGAAAGGGGACACATTATCCCGGGTAGAACTAGTCGGGATTTTCGGTCCCCTCATAGGAAAGTAAAAAAAAAACGCTTCTTATGATGGACTTGGAATTTTTTTTCAACTTGGAAACGCTTCCCTGAAGACTTAATACAACTAGTCCAGGAGGAGATACCTGAAAAAACTGGTCTCGTAGGACACCCTTTATATATTTAGTCCACTATCATAGAATGATAGCTTGAATTTGATTCGATCTAACTTACCCACGATGCTTTGTATACACTATACTTATAGTGTATTAGATTTCTGCAAATTTGTACCAAATATAGAAGCATACATGTAACTTCTATGGATGTATATTTTCCCTAGCAACGGTTGCCATGGAAACCAGACACTTTCAAGGGTAAAAAAATAAGCAGTCTTCCTCCGATTTTGACTTTCTTCAAGTGTGATGTCATTTGGTGAAGTATTACAGAAGTTACATGTATGCTTTTATATTTGGTACAAATTTGCAGAAATCTAATACACTATAAGTATAGTGTATACAAAGCATCGTGGGTAAGTTAGATCGAATCAAATTCTAGTTTCATTGAAAATTAATTACAACAACTTTTGTTGTGCATTATAACAGTTGTTTCATAAATCAATTAATTTAACACACTTTCAAAGGCTGTATAATACTATAAACCTTTCCGTTGCTATGGAAGTATCTTTTCCTTAGCAACGGTTGCCATAGAAACATGCCAGACACTTTCAAGATTCTAAAAAGGAACACTCTCCTGTTGCTTGTGACTTTCTCCAAGTTTGATGTCATTCGGACAGGTATCCAACAAGTTATGCTGTTTTCATTTCAATTCATGGCTTAAATGCCTCATTTGCATAAATTTGCATAAAGAGCCCTGGAACCATGATGTCCCACCTGGACCATAGAACAACATACCTTAAAATGATCAAGGGACATCAAGCTATCATTCTTTGATAGTGGACTAAATATATAAAGGGTGTCCTACGAATGTCAATTTCTAGGCCTCTTTTGAAAATCTCCTCCTGGACTAAACTATGAACGATTCAAAAGCAATATGTCTCAATATTTGGATTTCAGGGGAAGGGGACATATTATCCCGGGTACCCGGGATTTTCGGTCCCCTCATAGGAAAGTCAACAACGCTTCTCCTGATCCATTTGGAATCCTGTGTTTCAACTTGAAGACGCTTCTCTGAAGACTTAATACAACTAGTAGCGTTTCATGGGCAAAAGGCTCAAGATTTGTCAATTAAGATGATTTAAGGGGGAGGGGACACATTTTCCCGGGGTAGCCGTGATTGTCGGAAAGTGAAAAACGTTTCTTCTGATGGACTTGGAAACTTGTTTGTCGACTTTAAGACGCTTCTCTGAAGACTTAACACAAATACAAACGTTTCAAAGGCAAAAAGTCTCAGGATTTGGCCATTGATGGGATTTCAAGGGGAGGGGGACACATTTTCCGCGAGTAAAACTAGCCGGGATTTTAGGTCCCCTCATAGGAAAGTCAACAACGCTTCCTATGATGGATTTGGAAATTGGTTGTCGACAAGGCGCTTCTATGTAGACTTCACACAGCTATAAACGTTTCAAAAGCAAAAAAGTCATATGATTTGACCATGTGTACCCTTTGCCTGAAATACCCTCAATAGCCAAATTCTGAGACTTCTTGCTTTTAAACGTTTATAGTTGTGTCAAGTCTCCAGGGAAGCATCTTCAAGTGGAAAAACAGGTTTCCAAGTACATCATACGAGACGTTGTTGACTTTCTCATTAGGGGACCGAAAATCCCGGCTTAACCCCTGGCCCGGGAAAATGAGTCCCCTTTACCTGAAATCCCCTCAATGGCCAAATGCTGAGACTTTTTGCTTTTAAAACGTTTATAGTTGTGTTATGTCTTCAGAGAAGCGTCTTCAAGTTGAAAAACAGGTTTCCAAGTGCAGCAGAAGAGACGTTGTTGACTTTCCTATGAGGGGACCGAAAATCCCGGTTTTACCCCGGCCCGGGAAAATGTGTCCCCTTTACCTAAAATCCCCTCAGCTCAATGGCCAAATGCTGAGACTTTTTGCTTCTGAAACGTTTATAGTTGTGTCAGGTATTCAGAGAAGCGTCTTCAAGTTGAAAAACAAGCGCCTAGGTTCAAGATAAGACAAAATGTTGACTTTCCTAAGAGGGGACCGAAAATCCCGGTTTTACCCCGGCCCGGGAAAATGTGTCCCCTTTACCTGAAATCTCCTCAATGGCCAAATGCTGAGACGTTTTGCTTTTGAAACGTTTATAATTGTGTTATGTCTTCAGAGAAGCGTCTTCAAGTTGAAAAACAGGTTTCCAAGTGCAGCAGAAGAGACGTTGTTGACTTTCCTATGAGGGGACCGAAAATCCCGGTTTTACCCCGGCCCGGGAAAATGTGTCCCCTTTACCTGAAATCTCCTCAATGGCCAAATACTGAGACTTTTATCTTTTGAAACGTTTATAGTTGTATTAGGTCTTGAGAGAAGCGTCTTCAAGTTGAAAAACAGGTCTCCAAGTGCATCAGAAGAGACGTTGTTGACTTTCAAATTAGGGGACCGAAAATCCTGGCTACCCTGGCCCGGGAAAATGTGTCCCCTTGAGATGAAATAGCAAAATGGCCAAAACCCTTTGAAAAGTTTATATCAATTTTCATAGAATCGTCTTTAAGTTGAAATTAGGGTCCGAAGTATACCAGAGGACGACTGTTTCAACTTTACTATGAGGGGACATTATTTGTCGACAATGTCGGCAGTGTAGAATTGTTGTGTTACAGCCTAGTTCTTGTGGGCCTTCGTACTTTTAGGCCACGCCCACCAGTCTCAAATGTGGACCAATGGCAGGAGGGGGACCGATTTTCCCGGGGGGACCGATAATTCCTGAACACCGGCAGTCGTTGAGGGCATTCGGAATGCGCTCAGCACACGCACCTGATGCGCAGCTATTCGCTGCAAGGATAAGAGTATTGCGCACTTCATATGCAAAGTGCACGTGTCTCAAACGCATTGGATGCGTTGAAGTCGTTATTCACACGCTATATGTGCGCCGCGCATGACTGGAAAAAAATTGATATTTTGAGCGTACAACTGCGTGTTGTCAAAATTCAACACGGAACTCACACGGAATGGCTTATACGCACAAGTGTGAAGGGCCCTGTCACACTTGTGCGTATATCATGTCCGTGTGCACGTGGGTTGCGTATTGACATTTTTGTCATACGCAGGCGTACGCACAATACGCACCTAATGCGTATCTCAATCGTTTTGTGAAAGTTTAAGGTACGCAGGCATACGCAAGGTACGGCCCAGTACGCCTGATTGTTTTAGAACTACCCAAAGCCTTCGTGCGAACGCTGTTACGCAGCTCAGACGTTACAAATAGTGCATCCGTCCGACATCGGTCGAGTGGGTTACGAGCGCGCTATATGTTCGCGCTTCATACGCAGTAATACGCTTCTCTTGCGGCATGAGCTCTGAGCAGCGTAAACATAGCGTACTTGCAGCGCGGATAGTCTGTAAGTGAACACGATAAACCGAGAAGGCCTGGATGGATTGTCTTGATATTTGGTATAGTGTTGATGAGACATTGTAAAGGCCACCGCCAACCCACCACCCCCCACCCCCCAACACACACCGACTTGCTATGGTACTGCAGTGGAACTTCCGGGTTTGATATCTCGTGTTCTGGACAAGCTATGGTCACTTTTTTCGGTTGATAGCTCTGTGCTCGGAAAGAAGTGATATAAGTTTAGGGCCTCCAACCCTCTTCTCCTAGAACTGCAGGGGCGTCTATGTTAGAATCTTTCAAAGAGCTAGAGAATAACTGAAGAAAGGAACGATGGATTTTCATGACTTTGGGTACTAGTATGTAGGTAGCTTCGACAGAAATGCAGATTTACATATTGATGCAATGTGTGACTACATTTGCATAATCTATTAGAACACTATTTCCTAGCAGTGTTTTAAGGTATCCTGGACATGCTATGGTCTGAGTGGCCGATAGCTTTTGACGTCAGGACAAAGTGAAATAAATTTAGGCCCTCTGGCCCTCTTGATCTGGAACTGCAACGGAATTTCATCAAAATCTTTCAAAGATGATAACTGAGGAAAGGAAGAACGGATTTCGGTCATTTTGGGCATGTAGGTAGCGTAGACAGAGACGTTATGTTACACAATTAGATACAAGTTATTCAAATAAGGACTTGATGATTCCAGTGTTTCCAGTGTTTCCTAGAACAGGTCTTCATTACATGTAACGCCTGTGCCTTATGACATGTAGAACATAAACAGATGTCAAGCAAGGCTACAAAGGCCCGAATTGGCCTAATTGATACGAAAACCACACAGCTCCTTGGTCGTAAATGAAGAAAATTTCATACTTGTTCCGAATTAAACATAATGAAAATCTTAGCTCCTGACCTAGATTCCAATAAAAGCGTTCAATGAACCATATAATGTTACATTTAAATTTCATCGGATTCAAGTGGTCGGTTTGGGTGTTTTTTTGACAGGTTTCGGTGCTAGCTATAGAAAAACCGCATTCAGGCAACACCCAAATCAGAACAATACAAAATGACAGCATCAAACTATAACCCACAGATCCTTAATTACCACATACATTTTTGAGAGTCAAACTGGCTCCTGGAACATAACACTCCTACCAAATAAGGTCTTGGAATCTTCTGTAGGTCAGGAGGTCAGGTAATTGACCCATATTTATCGACAGTTCTACAATGATTGGCGACAGTGTGGCCCTTATCTCACAACGGTAAACATCCATCCGTCAAACCTCCCGTATCTAACGTTGGTTAACATAAAATCGCCATTTTTCCGATAATGGTTGATTGAAATCAATCAGGCAGAACAATAAACCATCCTTTTTTTTCTGTTATCCTGTCAGTATCATGTATTACCTTTGCACTAATGCTATATATGTTAGATTTTCTCTCTAGTCGTGCTGACACGATAATATTTCAACTTGAAACTACCGTCCGCCGCACGCAGAATGACAGTGCTCTTGGACAGGTGCGAACATTATTCCGGGAGAGAAGATTCGTCATTGATATATACCGCTAATTAGCTTTTATACAGTAGCTGTTGTGTCCATCTTGACTTGAAGAGCATGCCAAGGTCATATAAACGTGACCAAAGAAAAATAAATACAGGACAAAACGGCCGTACCACACACATCAGGCCTTCAGTAATAACCCGTTTGTTGAGTTGGTAGAGCGTCACTCAAAGTCGACACCCACCGTCATGGCAACGTGTACACTATTCATGGGAAGTTAGCTGGATGCCGTAGCAATGGTAATACTACTATGTCCATGTGTTCCTTGTTGTGTTGGGAGCAAACTTTGAGGAAAATATCGTCCTCAGCCCACTATCACGTGCAACATTTAGACAAAAAAGTGTTCCTCACAAACCTTTGTCGTCTGCTTGACAACAGGATTCTGGGTAATAGTATGGCGGCGGGAAAATACACGTGCCGTAGGTTGTAGCAACAAAGAAGAGTTTTGATGATTGATCACACTTAGAATCCAGTTGCAGGTTAGCAAAAGAGATTGCAATAAGTTGTCTTGTAAATAATTGTGCTAAGCAGGAGGCGGATGTGACATTTGTCTTATAAACCAGCAAACAACCGTGCAGTGTGATTCTCCCACGAAGCCCTCAGACTCTGTCAATAAGGGATGGAGAGCTTTTGACGTCGCCAATTTCTAATGCATGGTTATCGAAGCTTTTCAGGCAGTGTTCTGAATGCGTTAGTCTGTCAAGTTTGCATTGCTGGCGTTATAACTGATTTTGCATCTAGCACATATCCCTAAAATACGCCGTTTCTAAAAATGGCGAATTTAAATACCCCGCGAATTTATGTTAACCAACGTTACAACTAAAGTTCAACGACCTCATACCTTCCTCAAATTATTCTAACCATCTCGACTGGAGTATCATGAGTGTGTCTCATTGACAAATTGCAAATGATGTCATGATCTGCATTGGTTTTAACAGTTGATCATCTTCTTCTCCATTTGAGTTTGAGTTTATTAGGATCCACAATTAGTTTAACAGCTACTCTTCCTGTGGTCCATTGAAAAACATGACTAGACAAAACTACATGACACACAGGAACACCACATACTGTATACAGAATATACATGTACATAATCTCCGTCTTATCATTTCTTATCAGACAAGGCATTTCTGACCAATTATGCAAATTCGATCATCATTTGCATAATTTATATTCAATTATGTTCACCTTCACGTAACTTCCAAAGTCCACAAGTATAAAATTCCCACTTTTTCCAAAACGGAATTATAGCATTTTCTCGTCAATCATGCAAGTTAGGTCTTCATTAAAATCTATCATTAGCATCAATGTCCCTCTCTTTCTCACTTACATGTGTCCTACATATACACTTACATGTCGCAGGTGTTATTAACGCTGTGCTCAGAATCTGTTCATAGTCCGGGGAGAGTGCCTGATTTCCTTCTCAGACAGAAACCAAGGATCGATGGTTCAATCGATGCTGAAATAGCCCTGGGCGAGATACAAAAAAGTTGTAAATCATTTTACTTTTCGGATTGTAGGTGTACGGAGCGCCTATCATTAAAAAAAGATCGACGATACGCAAATGAACGCGTTGTGTAGATACATGTCTGGTATAAACATATAAACACGTATAGCTAAATCCCAGAAACCGTCCAATCAATTTTCTAATGTAACGCCACATATTCAGTGTACATGGTATGAGCGTGAGTGAGTTCTGACAGGTTTTATTCGATACTGTTAAGTCTGGGATAAGTTGAGGTGGAGAGCCAACATTGATCATTAACGTTTCTAAACGACTGCATTTCCCTGAATCCAATATCAGCCTAATGTTGTATACTTTTTGTTCTGATGGCCATTCTTTACCAGACATTCTCCCTGTGCTGGGTAATTTAGACCATCTTGAAATATAGGTACTGCTTTTACTTTGCTCCTTTATACATCTCTTCCAAGTAACCATATGATGCTATACCTCATTTGAAAGCTGAGAGGCTCTACTTTTAGCATGTCTTGCAATCTATCTATACCTAGCTTCAGTGATAATGTTTTTAATGGCAATAATGCAATAAAACAAAATATTTTCATACAGTTTCTGTAATATTACTTTAAACAGTATTAGCATCAAAGCTACAGCATCCTTAAGACATCCTGACAACATCAGAGCTACAAATTTGAGAAAAAAAATCAAACCAGGTATACATTACAGGTGAGTTCATGGCTAAGTATTGTCCTGGGTGTTGCAGAGGACATCTTGGTCATTAGCATAATCTATGCACACAAAGGTCTCTTGGATGATGTAATCCGTCATTGCGTAAAAGTACGTTGACCCCTGATCTCATGCCAGGTCATGTCGGCTAACCCGGGTAAACCCTGAAGTAACATGGGCGGGCGCTATGCAAGCTTTCTGGAAATAGATCCTTCCCAACATATGTTGGGCACAGCACTGTGGATGAGCATCTGCTTCACAACATATGTTGGGAGCCGTAGGACAAATGGTAACAAAGAAATTGAATATTGTTGAAGTATATTGCAACGGTAGCCTAGTCCAAAGTCAGGGTCTCAAGTTCCCAAAGAAATACATTTTTGGATTTAAAAAACATACTGTTATAGACCGATGTTGAGGTCATTGGACACAGATACAGGGAGCCAAGACAGAGATTGTGGAGCTACATGGTTTATTCCCTGACCCCCAGGATTCCAACACATAGAATGCCAGCATGGGTCTTTCTCAGAATGAGGCTGCCATGGACTATTCCACTTTCATGAAGGGGGGTTACAATTACTAAATAATGGTCTTACATGTATCTTAGTGGGTTCATAACACATACTACCCGAAGAAACAGGACGTATACTTCTGGAGTTACACTTTTACTCTTTATTGAATCATGATCATTGTCATCACACTGGTTCTACACCTGCAACAGTGCCGACACCTTGCAGCTTCACTCACTATTTCGGCACTTTGTTCTACCATGTCTTATCTCTGAAGAGCATCCGTACTGACATTTCTTTAGTTCCATGTGTTTGAGTTTTTTGTCTTTAAAATATTTCTTAGCAGTTTCGTCCTTTGTGGTTTGTATTTATTGTATTTATTGTACTATCACAGCAAACCCAAAGGAGTTTGTGCAGGTGTATCATCTGGCAGTTTTCCTAGCTGGTACATGTCCAAATACAGACCACTGATCAGCTTTTATACATAGATATGACTTACAAGGACTTAGACACCATTGTCAATCTGAAGCAAAATCAGATAGACTCATAAAGGAATTATCTTTGTTTGGGAAAGTAACCATTATTATTTCACTAGTCACTTCTCAATTCATGTATTTCTTTCAGGTCCTCCAGACCCCAGATAGGTCATCAATTCAACGATATGTTCTAGTTTTAACACAATTTGATAGACATTTCACACCATGTCCAAATGAATTGGCTGTGCCTCTGATCTTTCACACCCCTATTCCCTGAAAACAGTTTTATACTTCCATAATCAACTAGATTTTTCCAGTATAAAATTCTGCACAAATTCTTACCTACACACAAACTATTGTACGTTTAGAAATGTATAGATACCCACTGTGCTCATTCTGTCATGAGGAGGATGAATCATACCTGAGCATGTTTTCTGGCAATCTCCGAATTTGAATCTGGTATTACCGTAAAACAACTAAAATCTACGAATAAATGGATTAAATGTAATTTTTATACTTTGCACTTTGGAATTCCGCTCCTCCGATTGAAAATCTAATAATTTTACTAGCCAAGATTTCTGTATATAGATGTAGAAAATATAGTACCTTTTGATTCCTTTCTCAGCTACGTTTAGTTCTTTTACAAGGTAGAACATTATACAGCCCTGAAGAAAGGCAAACTGGAGAAGCATCGGGGGAAGTGGCGTACTTCATGCAGCTGATATCCTGTTTATTTGTCACGCTTGAGTCTTGTATTATTTCGATTTCTGTTATCAGCATTCTCATGTTTGATACTTGGATACTTTATTTGCTCCATTAACTGTTGGAAATCCCTCAATTTCTGTTCAATAATATTTGAATTTCTGTTATTATTATGGTTATATTTGAAATTTATGTTATTATTATTGTTATCCTTGCAAATACAAGTCTACAGCATTTGAATGTCTATTATTATCATTATCATGATTACTTTCCTTATGATTTATGAACTTCTGTTATTACTATTGTACATGATTATCTCATTATCTGTACAATAGCATTTATTGTTTGATGGTTCGCTCATTGTATTTGATATCTTCATTTGAAAAAGAAATAGATATTTTTAAGATTTTTAAAACGAACCCACAATTTCTTAATTAAAGAAGTGGGTAAATTTGTCTTTCATTGCCTCAAAATATGAAGTCAAATCCAACAAAACTAGCACCATGTACATTTTAGACTGTAGCATAACAATGGCTGTAGCCCTTAATATCATTGTATTTTTCATCATCATGTGTGTTGCTTGTACTTGCAACTAAAGGCTAATTGCCTCCGGGCATGTATTTGCAATCAACTTTGATTATTTGGTATACCATACTCTGTATGTCTATTCATTTTTGTTCAACCTTTCTGACCACGTAGATTTCATAATGCCTTTTTTTGCAAAACATTTTTGGATTCGCACACTCGCATCAGTTTTGGGGCTCCCAGTGGATGTCATCCATATGATCAAATCAACATGGCCTAATCAGACAACCCTGTGTGTGTCTCCGCCGTCCTAATCTACGCTGCTCTGATTTCATATCGATTCGCTTCTCATCAAACTTCAAAATTGATAATTTTCAGGGAAAGACGATGTGGCTCTGGAGAGGTGTTGTATCATACACTTCATCTTCAACCACACGCGACTTTTATATCTACAATGTACCGATCTACCAGATGCTTTTGTTTCGATCACTACAAAAAACGTTACTACTCAGAAAATAACTATGACCGATAACTATAACTATGGGTTGATTAATTGATTTGTTGATGATGTAATGAAACGATAGGAAAGGACGTACAGGTAAGAATGAAGTACTATGTCCTCCACATCCAACATAAAACACACTCTTATTGTCAGATTGATGCAATAGTAATTTGAATTATGATTAATTGAATTGCATCAAGTGCATGGCAGTAAATAACTTACTAAGTCCCAACTTTATGAATACAACATGTAATAGATGGAGCAATAATCGAACAAAACTATTGCAATATAATAAACAAACGATTGAATGAAATCATATTAAAAACAAGATCAGATTGAATCATGAATAAGATTAGGCGTTTCAGATAGCCACTATCTTTAGCCAGCTTTGTGAAACATTTGTTCGATCTTTCCAAGTGCTTGGCTAACTTTTGTATAGTATCTGATGACCTGGATGCCTAACCTTTATCTACGTATAAAGATTATAAGATACATGTGAAGACAATATGAGTTAGTTTCTTCTGGAAGTTCAAAATACCACTGACAGGTAGACCCACTATGCAATGCCGTTTGGGATGACTAGCTAATCACTTTGCTTTTCACTTAGGAGGTAGAGTTATTACTCGCAATGATTGATTTATTCAGATGTGCATTTGGATAAGTGTACAAAAATGCCGTATCAAAAACAATGTCGATAGTCAGCTTAAAACTTCACACACTACCTTCTTATCCCAATGAAAAATCATTTTGATACTGTTATGTTCTATAGTCACTTCTCAAGTATCAATCATCTTGTGACAGTAACTCAACAAAGATGTGAGGGTCACTTTTGCTTGGACAGTAAGGAACAAGGTTTTTGTAATATTGAATTCACATCTGATTCCAGCCTTATAAGTTTATTGTTTCCTTAGAGTTTCAGAAAATAGTGCATACAGCCGAGTGGGAACTCACACAATCTTAAGAGAGCTAAGTTAGTGGAAACTTTACCAAGATGGTAAGGAATAGCTGAAACGATAGAAAAGAAGGTTTTTAAAAAGTTAGATGATAAGAAATGATAACGCCATGATATATATGATGCACTTAAGGAGATATAAATATATTGATTTTTTTATGAGCCACCAAAAAGTCTAAATAGGTCATCCGAGGCCGGCTCATGCGTCTTCTTCATGGCCTGATATGGTTCATTAACTCTTCAAAGACTGTCAACCAGAGAAAACGTTTGATTCATTTCCACACTCGGCGGACTGCATCGGCTAGAATACTTTCTTTCTACGATGTATCCACTGATGATTATAAAACTGATACCTCAAGATAATTTAGCATCAATATGCATCATCGCTTAAACAGCTGGTGTCTGCCACCGATACTACCTTAGTCCTGAACTCAAATGAATTATGTATCAATAGATACGTTATCAGCCGACTTTTTACAGAATTGTGTTTGTGGTGAATTAGGTGTTTTGTTAAACAATATTGTTATTTGTTATTGGGTAGGCCGAATACTCTCTCTTCGCAGCCAGGGGCTGAATTGCGAGGAGCGCACATTGGCGAAGCTAGATCGTAAGGGTCTGTAGCGACTGCCGTTCAGGCGCGCAGGTGACCTCAATACGACCATTGCCCCTTGTGCGGTCATAGGACTGTAGGTTTTGAACCACGCACACCGGGAAGGACCCCTACTCTTTTCGATAAGTGCGGTGGGTTCTTTAACGTGCTCGAGGTGTGGCTCTCCTCAAACACGGGACCTCCATTTAACGTCCTATCCGAGGGACGTCCCTAACCGAAGCTAGGTACTCAATTACACCTGAGTGAAGTGGGGAAATTGCCTTTCCTAAGGGCACAACGTCAACGGGACAAATCAGGGAACCCCGGATTCGAACTCAGTATCTCTGGGTTCTGGGGCCTAACACCCTGCCACTGCACCACCGCGACGCCACAATATGATACTCAATAACCCCGTGCAGACCCTACCCATGTATTCTCTATACGTATAGACACTTCCTTCTGCGTGAATATTTTCAACATGAATGAGGGGTGAGCACACCAAGAAGGCCAATTGTTGATAAGATATCAAAGAACACAAAACACAAGAGTAGTTTTTCTTATCCCCCCCCCCCCCCGAAATTAGCGTTTTAACCCACTTTTTTCAGACCTTGTCAGACACATTGTATTCAGCCATTGACTGAGATCACTTATTTCAGCCATTGGCTGAGATCACTTAATTCAGCCATTGGCTGAGATCACTTAATTCAATTAGAAAGTACTGGGGGAGTTAAGTAGAATATTGGATGATTTTTGATGCGGCGGAATTAGTGGGTACTTTGTCGTATACGGTGAAGTAGTAGGCATTTCTTACTTCCAAAAATTATTGAAGAAACAAGTATGAAATTCCAGTTATTTTCCAATATGGAATTACAGTATTTTCACATTAACCATGCAAATTAGGTCTTCATTTATATTTGCATAAATTTATCTATCAATAGAGATCAATATCCTTCTATTTCTCAGTCACATATGTTTACTTGAAATATATTATGCTGATAGTAATACTTACGAATATTTATGATAATGCTTTCGTATCTTAGTGTCTGCTTCTGGAAGATGCTTAAGAAAGGGTGTTGCAAGTCTGTTCCCATAAAGTCATCCCCTTAAGCTGGCGAAAACACGACCCAATATTCGCTGTTTCATCCTATGCCAAGTCGCTGTCATTACAGAAGTTTGGCGGTGACTATTAAGGCCTTGAGAGGTGTTGACTGCTTTGAGCAATGCAAGCGCTTGTTTTCAAACTAACTGACCCAGATCGAATGGATTGCTGGTACTGAGACCGAAAACGACTCTTCTTATCAGCCTATCCGTTAGCACAGTCCTCATGGGAAGTGATAGGGATGCAAAATACGTGCTTATGGCAATTTTAATGAGGTTCTGTATACGTCTTAGTTCCCCCTCTCATTTATCAGCTATTCTAATGTCACTACAAACGACATTGTCCCGGGATGATACTCGGCACCTAACCTGACAAGAGAATACATCGACGAAAAGAATGGGAGACTCCATGAGAAGCGATGATAGCGTTACCTGGCTCACTGTAGCCAATCTTATTCCTGTGACGCTTATGATCTTTCTTATGGCTTTTCACAGTATTTCCGTTTTCAATTGACATTTTTATTGTGGACGCTGTATCTATCATTGTTATCATTATCGAAATGGCCATATACCTTTTAATTGAACTGGATAAAAAATGTTGAAAATGTAGCTTTGGCTGCTGTTATGGTGATAAATTCAACGAGAATATACACTTGGCACAAAAAGTTTGGAAACTTAACTTTGGTGGATCAAATTATTTATTTATCATTGAAAAGCTTGTGTGATTTTCTTTCCCATGATACATGTACCAAACTTATTATGGTTGTAAATTAATGGAACGGAACGAGCACCAGACCTGCGTATGCGAGCGGGTCACATAAAAAAAGTCCCCAGATTACCCTATAGCCTACTAAAGCTCAAACGCTCAATTCAGTATTTTTTTCTTCTGCTGGTAGCACGTGGCTTGTGCACGAGGGTGATATGAAACTTGAATCAACAAAACACAATAATATGAAAGCCAAGGTTAGTCTTCATCCAAGCAAAAAAAATGCGTAAAGGAGCCTCAGTTATGATGAAGGTGGCTTAATACTGAGTACACAAGCCATGCGCTGTCACCACAGCCCGACACATCCTCCTCGTGCTTGTCACCAGTTTTGTCCACGGTCCCTGGGCATTCTTCCAGAAGGAGTCGTCGCAGGTCGTATTGTTCTGTTGATCATTCTTGCATGCACAGTTCCCCCAAGCTGTTCAGTGATCACAGAGTATGAGAGGTGTTCAATTGTGTCGAGATCTCGGCTGCAGGAAGGCCATTATCTTTATTCCTGCACCTTCATGGAGACTTGATACCTATTCCATCCCCTCTTTGCGCCAGATAGGCACTATCTCCTTATGGTAAAAATAACGGATAAGACCTATGCCATCCCCTCTTTACGCCAGATAGGCACTATGAAATCTCCTTATGGTAAAAAGAAGGGATAAGACCTATGCCATCCCCTCTTTACGCCAGATAGGCACTATGAAACCTCCTTATGGTAAAAATAAGGGATAAGTCCTATGCCATCCCCTCTTTGCGCCAAAAAGAGACTATGGAATCTCCTTATGGTAAAAAGAAGGGATAAGACCTATGCCATCCCCTCTTTACGCCAGATAGTCACTTGAAATCTCCTTATGGTAAAAATAAGGGATAAGACCTATGCCATCCCCTCTTTGCGCCAAAAATAGACTATGGAATCTTCTTATGGTAAAAAGAAGGGATAAGACCTATGCCATCCCCTCTTTGCGCCAAAAAGAGACTATGGAATCTTCTTATGGTAAAAAGAAGGGATAAGACCTATGCCATCCCCTCTTTGCGCCAAAAAGAGACTATGGAATCTTCTTATGGTAAAAAGAAGGGATAAGACCTATGCCATCCCCTCTTTACGCCAGATAGTCACTTGAAATCTCCTTATGGTAAAAATAAGGGATAAGACCTATGCCATCCCCTCTTTGCGCCAAAAATAGACTATGGAATTTTCTTATGGTAAAAAGAAGGGATAAGACCTATGCCATCCCCTCTTTGCGCCAAAAAGAGACTATGGAATCTCCTTATGGTAAAAAGAAGGGATAAGACCTATGCCATCCCCTCTTTGCGCCAAGAAGAGACTATGGAATCTTCTTATGGTAAAAAGAAGGGATAAGACCTATGCCATCCCCTCTTTGCGCCAAAAAGAGACTATGAAATCTCCTTATGGTAAAAATAACGGATAAGACCTATGCCATCCCCTCTTTACGCCAGATAGTCACTTGAAATCTCCTTATGGTAAAAATAAGGGATAAGACCTATGCCATCCCCTCTTTGCGCCAGATGGGCACTATGAAATCTCCGTCGTAGATGGTCCCTCTTCGGCCACATTCTCCGCATGCCACTAAACACCCCGCCACAGAAAACTCTCAACATTGCGTTCAGCAAGAAACTCAGACCAAGATAAGGAAGGCCCCTCGAGGGGCTCCTTAGTAGCCTCATAGATGACAAGCTATACTTAAATATGAACATAAGAATGGAGACCCATCTGTTGAAATATCTAAGGAAAATAGCAGTTAACAAATAAGAATGGGTCAAGATGTACTCTGCTCAAGACGTGCACTTGTTTAGTTAAATTGAAGTCTTACCATAGATGTATCGATTTAAGTAAGAACAGTTATTATTTTTATTATTAATAACAAAAGCCAAACCTTATGTTTTTGCGCGTGACTTACTGTACACAAATACAAATCTCATTTATGACATACCTCATGGCGGACAATACGCCAAAGCCTGGAGAGTGCATAGACCCTGACACAATGTTAGTTTTAGATGGCAGCTATCTTTACTTTAGAATTCAAAGCCATTTCCTTACCATGTTTAATAGGACTAATTACGCCATTCGTATCCTTCACTTCATGACCTTGTGACAGTCCTTTCATTTTGTGTCTAATTGTATGACACTGCATTACTCAAGGGTCAAGAAATATCTCCTGATGGACGTAATGAATACTCACTCTACTTGGTTGTAACGAGAAGCGTTAATCTTGTTGGTGAGGGCGGGGTTCAGGAGATCATGCCTCTTTTGTTGATATTGATGAGAAATAGAGAAACCGCTCCTTGCAGCCACAATGTGCACGTAGGAGGTAGATTTGCTTTAGTGAATGTAACGTTACGTGACTATACATTTTACGTTACACAAGGTGTAAAGTGGTTGTAATATGACTCGTTGGTAAATCAACGCTGTTGTCGTATCGAACGGTGAATATATAACTTTATTACCTTCGTCAAGAAGGTTATATTTCAATGCGTGTCTGTGTGTCTGTTAGTGAACACGATAAGTCGAGAACGCCTGGATGGATTGTTGTTGTATTTGGTGTGTTGGTAGGTATGTGGGAAATCTCAAGAAGATTAGATTTTGGGCGAACTACTTTACATAATAACGAGAAAATTTTTAAAATGTGTTATATTGTATGTTCAGTCTGTATACTAGCTGGGATGTGTTGGCGGTGTTGTTT
The DNA here is from genome assembly GCF_035083965.1 of Branchiostoma lanceolatum. Classification (NCBI taxonomy): domain Eukaryota; kingdom Metazoa; phylum Chordata; class Leptocardii; order Amphioxiformes; family Branchiostomatidae; genus Branchiostoma; species Branchiostoma lanceolatum. The sequence goes on from NC_089736.1 coordinate 17,709,330, forward strand.
GGAGGGGTCAAGGATAAGTTCTAGGGGTGCTTAGTTGTTAGGTGGGAGGCCGGAAACGTAGTTGCTGGGATAAATTGGCTTGTCACTCAGCTGTTAGGCAGTGGTATGAGAAAGCTAGCAGGACATAGTGGTTTGGAAGTTCGTGGAAGCAGACCGAAGTTGGATATACACTGCCTTACACCAGGAAGAGCAATCAGTAGTCGTGTGTCACTGCATGGGGATATGAAGGTGTTCAGGGTGGGCGAGTTAACCATCTTATATCTGGGAAGGAAGAGGGGATTTATCAGTATACATGTACATCATACTGTATGGTGTACATGAAGGTTGTGTGGAAGGGTGCACTAAGATTATGGATATGTATTGCTGAAGAAGTATTTGATTAAGGGTGGATGTAATACGGATTACAGATGTAGTCTGATGGTTATTATCTTCGCCAATAAAATGATATATTAATGCGCGTGTCTGTGTGTCTGTTAGTGAACACGATAAGTCGAGAACGCCTGGATGGATTATCTTCATATTTGGTATGTCGGTAAGTATGTACAAAACCTCAGGATGATTAGATTTTGGCGAACTACTTTGCATAATTAACGAGGAAATTTTAAATCTGTTGTATTACATCATCAGTCTCTGTAAAATCTGGTATAGTGAAGGAGATATTCCCATAGTGGCATGGCTCATACCCATGGGGGCTTACTGGTAGTGTACGGTGAATCAGACCCGAAAGGTAACAGCTCACATGGATTGCTAGACTACTGTAGTAACAAGAGTGGTTTAGAAAAAAAACACAGGCGACGTGAGGATTAGTAGGAAAGGGATGATTGAGCCTAATTATTACCTTCACCAAAAAGTATTTTCAGTAACGTTTGTAGCAAAATGCTACAATAGCCTTCTTTGCTAAGATAACTTCTCATACTTTGGGCAACTTCTGTTATTTGGGTGGAGAAGATGATCAATTGATGTAGTTTATGCAAATGAGGACCTTTTTTGTATAATCAATGATAAACATCCTATTATTGGCGAAGGTATGAGGTTGTGAAACTCTAGTTGTAACTTTATTGCAAATTCATGCCCTAATTACAAGAATACAAGGAAATGAGATAATGATAATGATAAGGTAAAGTACACAATAATGAAATAGCGCCTTTTCTATGCCGTATGCAATGGAGTTCGTCCCTGCTATAGAAAAGGCCATACCCGCAAGGCGTTGCCAAAAAGAAATTCCCTGGGGAATGCGTTCGCGTAATTCCTAGAATATTTGGCAATCCGAAAGCAGTACTATACAATAGGCTCAGCCCCTGAGGCGTCGCCAAAAATCCGTAGTAAAGCTTTCAAGGATATCCGAGAGCGGATAAGGGATTTAATACTGAAAACAGCTTTGCGCGCTTTCAAAGCGAGCTGTTTCTCTGCTAGAGAGTAGCTGCTAGATGAGGATGTCAGCAAACCTAGATAGCAGTACGAAGCAATTTCTATATTTTCTGAGCCGGGCAAGAATTTTAACTTTTGAAATGCGCGTCCTGTTTTGTTAAAAACCCAAACCTTCGTTTTCTTTATATTGACTTGTAGTCTCCATACGAAGCAGGAACTGTGTCAAAAATATCATATATATATCTTAAATAGATGTTATTCTAAAACATATATGTTTGAGAGAATGATATATATATTTTAAATAGATAAGATTTTAAAACATATATGTTTGAGAGAATGATATATATATTTTAAATAGATAAGATTTCAAAACATATATGTTTGAGAGAATGATATATACTTTTTAAAACCATTCACATTTTATATCAATATCTTTTTGAGTACAATACATATTCTAGATCAACATCTAAAAATCAAACATATGTTGTTTCCAAAAACATGTCTGAAAGCATATTGTTGGCTAAAACATGTGTTCCCAAAACCCCTATCATTTCTGAAAACATATGTTGTTCTCATAAACATGTGTTTCCAAAACCCCTATCATACCCGAAAACATGTTGTTCACAAAAACACGTGTTTCCAAAACCCCTATTGTTCCTGAATGTATATATTGTTCCAACGCGGCGCCGAAACTGTGTCAAAAAGGTCTCGCACCAGGTTTACGGGAGCGTGTAAGTGTACCCAATATGCAAATCAGATCTAAGCTATACTAAACATGCTCCGTCACTTTATAACTGAATCAGAACACATTGTTTATAACCAATGTTATACCGTATTGTTTCGTGGTGCAGTTGGTGGTCAGTTTATTTTATTTTTTTTATTTTTTAATATGATATCACGCTACTATCGTACATTTGTAATCGAAATGTTGCTGTATCTATGGTTTAGCCTTTTGTCAATAATTCTCTAAGAAGTTACGAAACTCTGGTATCGAGCTGTCAGCGATATGGCGACGTCACCACCGGACGGGGCGGCGCAGCGGGCGGGGCGGGGACAAGGGTACCCGGCGATGCGGGGACAAAGGCGTACGGTACCGGGCGGACGGGGACAACGGCACCGACCACAGCGACCGGGCGGAGCACCCGGCGGTGCGGGGACAGGTTACCGGGTGCACCTGGCGGGTCGGGGTTGGTTGGAGGTTTCAGTTGGCCAACGTCCGCTATAGCGGCGGGGCGGGGACTTCAAGTTTGTTAGGGAACTTTGCAATTGGACCAAATATTCCTGATTCAAAACTTGTAACGGTGCACCCCCGTGGTAGTGCGATAGCCTCTACCAGGCTCCGCGGATCTGCTTTGAGACTAGCTACAAAGGTCAATCTCGGAGGAAAGGGATAGTCTCTATAGCCAGGCTCCGCTGGGAAAATAGTAGAAATTGGCCTGATAGAGTGAATAGTATGCCCAAGGAGGTTGGTATGCGAAGGGTAGTCAGCTATGCAAAGAAGTTCAATAGGCGACCCACGTGTTAGGATATTTTCCCAGCGATCCGCGGAGCCTGGTAGGAGGGCCTGCATTGGGGTAGTGACTACGAATTACGGAAAAATTTTGCCGCCGATTACGAATTACGTTAAGTTTTCAGAGCTGATTACGAATTACGTTAAATCGTGAGGCTTTCCAACCGTCTTAAACACTTAACGCACGATTCAACTATCTAGTTCTGCGTCAAAACTATTGATTTTTAAATTAATTGTGGTGACAATGAATCTATTGATGACCAGACTAAACGACTATAACTAAAATGAGTAGCCGTGACGGCGGCAGGGAATTTCGTATGGGAGGCGACGGCAAGATATTGCTGAACGTACGTTGAACACGTCGACGCCGAAGGAAAATTGTGAAAATCTTGACCCCCTGAAACGCTATATCATTGATTTTGAGTGCCAAATTTTGCTGGTACACTAAGCTATGTTTGATGGCATATCTATATATAAGTGAAAAAAATACGCAAGAGTTTAATGGTATTGGTGCGCGATGCCCTCCCGACATATACTGCGCCGGAGGCCCGGTGATTGTAGGTGGGTCCGGGAAAATGGTAAAATCTCGACCCACTCAAATAAATTTTGAGGGGCAATATTTGCACTCATAGTGAAAAGTACACAAGGGTTTCTGTTAGATCTTAGATTGTTTGCCCTTCCGACATATTTTCGCCGGAGGCGTACATGTAACAATCGAATGTGGGCCCCAAGGCATGCACCCCGAGAAAATTTTGAAATCTTTACCCTCTGAAACGCAATTTCCTGTATTTTTAGGGTATATTTGGCTGGTAGTCTAAGCTATGTTTTATGGCATCTCTTTGATTGAAAAATACACAATGATTCCAGCTTGATATTCAGGGGCAACGCCCTCAGAACATATTTTTCACCAGAGGCGCGACAATTCTAAGTGGGTCAGGGCGCATGTTTCACGGAAAGATTTTGAAATCTTTACCCTCTGAAATGCTATTTCCTGCATTTTGAGGGGCAACTTTGCCGGGAGACTTTGCTGGAAATCAGCCTACGCTTTACTAGTAATTCATAGATTACGTTTTACGTCGCATAAAGGTAACTGCCTACGTTTCACGTAGAATCAAAGCGACCAATTACGCGTTATATACGGCCAATGCACTGATTACGAATTACGTTGATTTTTGGTGGATGATTACGGATTACCAAGTCTAAAACGGCCTGATTACGCCTTACGAAAAAGGGCATGCAGGCCCTCTGGTAGAGGCTATCGCACTACCACGGGAGTGTGCACCGTTACAAGTTTTGAATCAGGAATATTTGGTCCAATTGCAAAGTTCCCTAACAAACTTGAAGTCCCCGCCCCGCCGCTATAGCGGACGTTGGCCAACTGAAACCTCCAACCAACCCCGACCCGCCAGGTGCACCCGGTAACCCTGTCCCCGCACCGCCGGGTGCTCCGCCCGGTCGCTGTGGTCGGTGCTGTTGTCCCCGTCCGCCCGGTACCGTACGCCTTTGTCCCCGCATCGCCGGGTACCCTTGTCCCCGCCCCGCCCGCTGCGCCGCCCCGTCCGGTGGTGACGTCGCCATATCGCTGACAGCTCGATACCAGAGTTTCGTAACTTCTTAGAGAATTATTGACAAAAGGCTAAACCATAGATACAGCAACATTTCGATTACAAATGTACGATAGTAGCGTGATATCATATTAAAAAATAAAAAAAATAAAATAAACTGACCACCAACTGCACCACGAAACAATACGGTATAACATTGGTTATAAACAATGTGTTCTGATTCAGTTATAAAGTGACGGAGCATGTTTAGTATAGCTTAGATCTGATTTGCATATTCGGTACACTTACACGCTCCCGTAAACCTGGTGCGAGACCTTTTTGACACAGTTTCGGCGCCGCGTTGGAACAATATATACATTCAGGAACAATAGGGGTTTTGGAAACACGTGTTTTTGTGAACAACATGTTTTCGGGTATGATAGAGGTTTTGGAAACACATGTTTATGAGAACAACATATGTTTTCAGAAATGATAGGGGTTTTGGGAACACATGTTTTAGCCAACAATATGCTTTCAGACATGTTTTTGGAAACAACATATGTTTGATTTTTAGATGTTGATCTAGAATATGTATTGTACTCAAAAAGATATTGATATGAAATGTGAATTGTTTTAAAAAGTATATATCATTCTCTCAAACATATATGTTTTGAAATCTTATCTATTTAAAATATATATATCATTCTCTCAAACATATATGTTTTAAAATCTTATCTATTTAAAATATATATATCATTCTCTCAAACATATATGTTTTAGAATAACATCTATTTAAGATATATATATGATATTTTTGACACAGTTCCTGCTTCGTATCTCCATTGCATACAAAATGTGTTGAGTTTGTCCAGCGCACACTGTACGTGTAAACCTTTCTCGGTTTCCGAGAAGATGACATCATTTGCACAGAGTAAGCAGGGAACAAATAAATGCTGTAGGGAGGGTGGGGCACATTCCGGTCTATCCAACATTTTGTCGCTTTCGAATAGGTTGAAGAGCGTCGGGCTCAGGTTGCAACCTTGCCTCACACCCTTGTCCGTGACGAAGGGCGGTGTTAGACCTGAGGGGGTTTTAATGCATGTTTGTGGTTTGAAATACATAGACTTTATAAGACTGTAGAATTTGCCCCCAATTCCCGAGGTAAGTAGTTTATATCGTAGGCCTTCTCGCCATACACAATCAAATGTCTATTTGAAGTCAACGAAACAAGCATAAAGGCGTCTGTTGTTATTGGTATATTTAGATATTAGTGAATCGATGATAAAGATTTTATCATTTGTCCCAAAGTTTTTTCTGAACTCTGCCTGATTTGGGGAAATAAGCGCGCGTTCGTCTAAAAAGTTTGCGAGGCGGGTGTTGAGGATTACCGTGAACAATTTGGCCAGACAGCTGGTGACTGAGATTCCTCTGTAGTTTTCTGGGTCGTCTTTGGCTCCACCTTTGTGTATGGCTACAATATGACTCGTGCACCACTGTTGGGGGAAATAGCCGGAAGGGATAGATAGGTTGAAAAGCTTTGTTAAAGGTTTAGTAAGGACATCTGTGGCACATTATAACGTTTCGTTAAGTATTATGTCGCTACCAGAGGCTTTACAAATTCTTTATTTGGAGATTGCATGATATAAAGATAGCTAGCTACTATGACGTCAATAACTCCCGACTTATGCACACAGACATTCAGGTGCCCAAAACATTTTTGAGAAGGTCTCTATAACACCGTTTTTAATTAATCTATAAGGGACCACCAAAAAGTGGTCGCATCAGCATGAAAATTCATCTGAGTTGGTAAATTACATTATGAGAAATCAGCTCCTTGGATAAATTAAACTGTTCTCCAACTCGCCGTAATTTCCGACAGAATCTCCCGGTCTTCTTCAGCGATCTGACCCAAGTGCTGTAGACACGTGATGTTTCCGCACATGTGACGTCAGCACTGGGTCAATTCCAAGTTTCGTCGGATGTCGGATAACCCCCACCCCCCACCCCACTGGTGGAGAGAAGGTTGGTGTGCCCTGCTGTAAATGGCCTCTTTCACTCCATTTACAAAGTATACGTTGTCGGATTCAGTGTTCAGAATGTTGACACCTTCCAGAAATACGGTGTGGCCTGGATTCTCAAGGCGGATGTGTTGTGAGACGTCAGAAGAGACAGAGCTAGACCGTCTGTGTTCTTGGAATCTGGTTTTCAACGAACGTTCAGTTTCTCCTATGTACGATTCCTGACAATGCCCATCAGGGCACACCAACTATCTATCGACTGGGACGAGGGGGGGGCGGTACCGACTTCCGACGAACTTTGACGTCACACGTGCGGAAACATCACGTGTCTACAGCACTTCGCCCAGCTAGTTAAAGAAGACCGAGAGATTCGTTGGAGGTCATTCCTCAAACCGTCTAGCCTTAGTTAGGATTAAGTTTGTTCTCTGGAGTACTTAAAACTGGAGTACTATCATGGTATCCAATGAACTACACTAAATTACTTGAAGGTATTCCTAACCAACAGGGAGCAAACTTTAGTGGTTAAAGGGAAGTCCTCGGCTCCAGTTAGAGTAGCATCGGGAGATGAACCGTCTTGGAACCATTGCTCTTTCTGTTGTACATGAACGATCTACCAGCTTTATTCAAATGTGAGGTTACTATTTGACGATGACTGTCTGTTAGATATATAGAGTTGTCTACACACAATGATTCACATCTTCTGCAAGAATATTTTAACGAACTTGAAGAATGACACAGCAAATGGCTAATACAGTTTAACCAAAAAATTCTACATTATATGCACATAACAAACAGACGAAACCCATACGTAACAAGCTATCGGTTTTGTGGTCAGACTTAAGCAACAACAACAAGAAAGACAATAAAACCATGCCCGTAGCCAGGGGGGGTTCGGGGGGTTCGGACGAACCCCCCCACAGGCTTGAAGGTCCACTTTTTTAGGCTTGAAGGTCGACTTTTTCAGGCTTGAAGGTCCACTTTTTAATGTTCAAGATTTTTTTCAAGGCGGACTTATTTGTATCACCAGCAACGCCACAGAAGCTAGAATGCTAGAAAAAACTTTGTCTCTGATTTTTCCTCTGAATTTCTCTCAAAAACACAGAAAATGCCCTTTCAGAAGGTTCAATTCTTAGAATTTGAAACGCGCGAAGGTCCACTTTTTAATGTACAAGGTTTTTTTTTCAAGGCGGACTTATTTGTATCACACCAGCGGAGCTGGAATTCCTAGAAAAAATAATAATAATATCAGGTGTATTTGCAGCCAGTGCCACAGGCAGGTACCCAATGTGTAGGGTAATGAGGCTGTTTAACGTGTTCGAGGCACCTCCTCGAGCACGGGACCCCCGTTTTACGTCCCTCCCGGAAGACGATTTCGTGGAAAGCTTCGTGAGGCTACAGCAATCCGGACGTCCTTGGTTGGTCTCCCATCCAAGCACTGTCCGGACCGCGCGTTGCTTAACTTCCGAGATCGAGGGATCGGGTGTATCCAACGCGCCACGCGGCCGTAGCTGAAAAACTGCTAACTTTGTCTCTGATTTCTCTCTTTAAAATCCTCTCAAAAACACAGGAAATGCCATATCAGAAGGTTCAATTTTTAAAATTTTCCGGGGGGGCATACCCCCGAACCCCCCTAGAAAGCTCGCGCCTGCGGCGCTCGTCTCGCGCCTGCGGCGCTCGCTGGTCCCTCAAACATGAAAACGAACCCCCCCATTCAAAATCCTGCCTACGGGCATGAAAACGTATTGCCATGACGACGTGGTCCGTTTTGAGAAAAGAATAGACAAAGATAAATTACTCAGGCTGGCGTCTAACCTAAATTTAGGCTGGCGTCTTCCTCCACATATACCAGAATTTGATATTAAATTTTTACTCGGTGTGCATGGAAATTCATCCAATGAGGGCATCCGTGGCGAATCAGGAACATTCCCAATCAAGATTAAGGCCGAGATAGAAATTATCAAATACTGGCATCGTTTATTAAATTTACCCCAAGATACCCTGTTATACGTGAAGCATACGACGTTCTACATTCTAGTAATCATGACTGGGTGAACCATGTAAATAACATTCTTAACTATAACGGGTTTGGGCATGTATGGACAAACCCTAGATTATATCAGACCGATATGTTAACCAACCAGTTACGACAACGGCTGCAGGATATATATATACAAGAATGGCATAGTTCTATTCAAAACAATTCAAAACTGTCCATTTATTCCGCCTTAAAGACAAGATACGGACAAGAAAAGTATCTCGCAAGCATACAGAAGTTTGAAATTCATAGATCAATTACAAAGATAAGAATATGTAGCCATAAATTGAACATTGAAGCTGGAAGGTATCGTAAAATTCCCCGTGATCAAAGGTATTGTCCATTCTGCCCAAATGAGATTGAAGATGAAAGTCACTTTATCATGAATTGTTCAAGATATGAGGATAAACGCTGAAAGCTATTCACCTTTATCTCCGCTTGTTCAAATGAATTTAATGCCCTCAGTTCTGTCGATAGATTCAATTACATACTAGGAGGTGATAATCCCTACTGTGTACAGATAGGTATATACATCAAAGGATGTTTGGACATTAGAACAAGCAATGTATAAGTATATGACATGTGATATTTCGACATGTTGCTCTATCCCATATGATTGTGTGTAAACAAACTCATTTGTATGCACTTATTCGTTTGTATGTATGTATGTAGTAGACCTTACGAAAGTCGCTGTGCTTTTGTTGTGTCAATAAAGATCTTCTTCTTCTTCTTACGTAGATGCATCCGTTCAATGGTGTTTTCCGTTACAATGAATAAAAAAATTCGAGGCATGGTTTGGAATCTACGATCATAATACAAAAGCGTTGTATACATCAAACGGATGTTTAAAAAGAAGAAAAAAAGAGATAAAACACTTTCGTAATCCCTCAGGGATTCGAACCGAGGACCTTCCGGCCCACAGGTACGACAAATTCTACGACCTTACCGTGATTGAGCCAGTTGCCCTAAGCATTCCTTCAGCTTATTTTAAAGATATATAACGTTTAAACCTCTCTGCATGGTACTATTTTTTTCTTCATTTTCTTGACAAAACCAGTTTCTTCTTGTTCAGTTTTGTGGTCTAGATGTAATATGGCCATGTATACAAACATGGATGCAATGTACCACCTTCCAATATCCATGGATCGCATGTAATTTTCGATGCATGTTCCATGATTCCAAGATCCATCCTTGCATCGATGCATGGTACCATGTTATGATCTCGTCTCAAGTCCAGTTTCGCCGTCAGCGGCGAAACTGGAAAAAAGGAGTTAACTATCAGAGTTCTTCTCTTGTACCAAATAGGCTACAGGGGCCCCTATAATCCTTTGCTTGTACGTGTACAATGTCACGCATGAGTTCAGGTTACCAATACGTAAGGTCCTGCGGAGAGAAGCGAATTCTCAAGGGATCGAAAAACAGGAACCAGCCTGCGATGGAGCCAACCAGTGAGAGGGTGTAACAAGTTCGTAGCTAGCTGATGTCCCTGCAGTCAAGATCTACATGATCCTACAATGACGTGTTGTCCACAAGATCCTACAATGATGGGTAGACAGCAGTTTCTGACGAACAGGACAAGACTTTGGAATTTCTCGTCACGGCGCAGCCGGAGGCATGCGCAATTTGCCAAACCCTGCGGGAGTCCCAATCACAGCGCAGGAGAGGGCGGGAGGGTGATCCTCCCGGGAGATCTTATCTGACCTCCCGTGGAATCTTGGGCTGGTTACTACTACGCGTGCGAGTAACATTCCAAGCATACCAACCCAGCATAGCTGGGATTCACGGAATTCTTTGGAACTAAATACATAATATAACTGTTTGGCGCGCTCCTGAAGGGTCGCCAAAAAGCCACCCACATAACCAAAGCGGGGTGCCCATGTTAACAATATAGGAACTAACGCTAGACGGACATTGGGAGTGGCGAAACGTGATTTGTGGAAATACCCAACAAAAGTTAAGTCACTTGCATACACGTTACTGGCAAGACCAAATCTAGAATATGCTGCAACAATATGGTATCCATATACAAAGAAAGGACAAAGATGAACTGTAAAGGGTACAGAACCAAGCTGCCAGATTGTGTACGAACAACCACATGTATGCCAGTAGTGTCACCAAAATGAAAACAATGGACGTACTCGAAGACGGAGGGAAAATGTCCAGATGATGCAACTACTAATAAATTGGTTGATGTACCGACTAATAAGTATCTATTACCAGCTCAGAAAAATAAATTGGCATGCCTTCAAGTATCTGAGTTATTATCTTCGCCGAGTACTTGTACTCGGAGAAGATTATGTTTTCGGTTGAAAAATCCGTTGGGTGGCTCTGTATGTATGTCAGGAGCATAACTCAAGAAAGCTTCAATGAATCTTTATGATTTTTGGTAGGTGTGTAGTGGTTGTGCAAAGGAAGGTCAAGTTCGAAAATGATTTACCTTGCGTTTTTCAACAGAACTGAAGCGGACTTTGAATTCTATTGTGTTTGTATGTAGGCAAACAAAGTGACGGAAACGTTGATGGATCTTCATGATTTTTTGCAGGTGTGTAGATGTTGTAGAAACGGAGGTCAAGTTCATAAATGGTTCTCCTGGCATTTTCCGTCGGTACTGCAGCGGGCTTTGTGTGGATGTGTATTTGTATGTCGCCAGCATAACTCAAGAAGCTGTTGATGGATCTGTATGATATTTAGTGGATGGATAGGGTTTACAGAAAGGAAGGTCAAGTTCGAGTATAGGCCTTCTAGTGGGTACCTAAGGTACTGCAGCGGAGCTTCAAAATTTAGGGGCATATATTCTGAAAGTGCTATGGTCATGATTTTTGTGTGGTAGATAGTTCATGCCACAGGAAGTAAATTCTGTAAATTTGGGCCCCCTAGCGGCTTGTTTAGAACTGTAGTGAGTGTTTTTGTTTTGACATTCGGACATGAATAACTTGAGAAGGGGTCGACAGATCGTCGTGATGTTTGGTATGTAGAGAGCTCAGATGGTTCTTTACATAATCAATGACTAATTATGCAAATCAAGAGCCATAGAAGTATAAACAAACAGACAGGTCAAATAAATAAAGAGATGGGGCACCCACTATTCTCCAAGCAGAGGTGTGGGTCCAGCTGGTTTTTAACGTGTACAGTTTAGGAATTTTTGTTCAATATACAGTTCGCGACATAACTAAAAGGGTACAAAATAGAAAGCCTGACAAAAACACCTAAAAACACGTCAAAACCCAGCAAGACCCACTCCTCTTGGAGAGTACACTGCACCAAAACTGCACCACTGCTAGGTGCGGAAAAGTCACATGTACTATGTCTTTCAAATTGTCTATGATATGGAATAAAAATCTATTCTATTCATATATATTGACTGTACCATTTCATCATCACTGTCAACTTACAACATGGCAATATCGAACCTTTGTGGCCCATATAATATCAACGTTACTCATATTTTTTTCATGACCAGTTATTACATATACATGTATCAGCACACTCTACACATATACTAGTCATGTACCACCAAATGATTTTTAACCCTATCTAGACTGGACTCATTCTCCCTCCCCCCATTATAACTTCCAAATGGTATGGTGCATGATCAAATTTGCAGCGGATGATAAGCATGTAAATATTAATCACTATCCATGATAAGCCTTGATTATTTGGCGAAGATAATGTGTTCGTGGAACTCTAGTTAACCAAGAATTGATGTGTTCAGAGTCGTTTTTCCCTAGAACTGTCGTAGAGTAGAACTCGTTGCCACCAAGTACTCACTCATCCTACTTCATCCTCACTAGATAACTTTATACAACGCTTTTAGTTACCTTCGCCAAGAATATTATGTTTTGAGGAGCATGTGTCTGTTTTGTTTGTATTGCATACCCGGTAAACCGCGTAACACACCAGGTTTGTACTGAAGAGATATATTTGATCCACACACATCGGGAAGAATCCCTACTATTTTCGATAAGCGTAGTGGGTTCTTTTACGTGCTCGGGGTGTGGCTCTCCTCAAACACCGGACCTCCATTCAACGTCCTATCCTAGGGACGTCCCTATCCAAAGCTAGGTACTCATTTTCACCTGAGTGAAGTGGGGAAAGTTGTGTCAAGTCGCTTTCCCAAGGACACAACATCGACGAGACAAATCAGGGGACCCCAGATTTGAACCCATGACCTCTGGATTCTGGGTTCAAACACACTGCCACTGCGCCACCGCGACGCGTTTTGTGTGTGAACATAATACCTCGAGAATGCCTTGGTGGATTGCCTTGATATTTGGTATGTCGGTAGGTCATTATGAAACCTCAGAATGTTAAGATGGGCCCCCTAATTTTCGTAATTAATGAGGAAAGTTTATAAATCCAACATATTGCATGATAAGACATGTGGCACCCAACACCTGTCAGTTGATACAGTGGGGCTCATATCCCCCTGTCCGACAGCTAGTGGTCAAAACACAAAGGGATAGCTAGAACCTGTATACAACTTGTTTTTGATATGTGGATAGCTTAAGTGATAATTGGGCAATTCTATAAACCCACTCCATTCCATGATAGGACTATAAAAATATAACATATGTAACTGAGAAATAGAGGGACATTGTTGAATAAAAGTTATGCAAATGAAGACCTAATTTGCATAATTGATCAGAAAATGCTAAAATGGCCTTCTTTGTTAATAATAAAATAACACACATATCACACCGTCATACATATTACAAATTACGGCTATTTTGATGGAGAAGATGAATAACTGATATACTTTATGCAAATTATGACCATATGTACCATGCATCAGTCCAAAAGGTTAAAATGATTCGGCGAAGGTATGAGGTCGTGGAACTCTAGTTAGATCTGCAAAGGTAAGGTGTGTCAGGTCGATCAGTGGAATATGATCAGCTGCCTCCGCGCCGCGTGCCTGCGAAGCTGGTGTGTTACGCCGAATGGCGCTTATACTGGCTATATAGATACAGGTATAGATAGGATCCCTTCAATTTCACTCTGTATAACTCCATAAGAGTTCATAATTTTACATCAGTACAAATCAGGTAAAAAGAAAGTGTAAACCGCGTGCACGGGCCACCGAAACCTGGTGACAAAAACATTAATACCTTCTTCTTTATAGCAAAATCAAATATCGGCGCGTGACATCCTCTGGCTGTAACAAAAACATTCCATACGATGCATTCTAATCGTAATACAATTGTCTATCAAACAGACAAAAATCGCCTGCATTTCGCTGATGCTTCAAATACACATGAAATACCAGAGACTTCTGAGCATTTCCTAAACCATACACTTGCTTTGTTTACAATAGCACTTCAAAAGTACATGTAGTAGATTGCCTTTACGTCAACTCTTTAACTTTTGGGAAAACGACAGGATATCTGTAAGGAGATGTAAAACGTGTCTCATTATTGAGACAAACTCCACTATCCATGATTTTATCGCCTGCCCACTTGAGAAGGATGAAAATCAATAAAGAGGAGACCTCGTTATTGTACAAAATGTACTGTGTGTGTGGATGGAATTCTAACTCTACTGTATTTTCCAAATATTGGGGTTTCCACAAAATATATTGGTTTATTCAGGTTTTAGTGTTTGGTTGGTGCGTACTGTGCACTGTGACTTAGAATAGATCTGGTGAATAGTATATTATACATTTGATTCCAGTAATTCTAATGGTCATAGATAATGGCTGTGATTAAAACATGGCCAGTCCTTGGAGCAACCGCCAAGCATCACGTTGAAAAGGCCGTTTTGGGATATCTCCGACGACTTGGTGCGGTAATTACCTTCGACAAGAAGGTTATGCCTACGGGTGCGTGTGTCTGTTTATTTCGTTGTTTGTAGGCAGCATATCTCAAGACGTAGTCGATGGATTTTGATGATATTTAATATGTTGGCTGTGGGTGGCAAAAAGAAGAAACAACTCAATTCTGAGCCCCCGACCGACTTTCCATGGTACTGTAGCAACATTTCCGGTTCTGATATCTCGTGTTCCGGACAAGCTATGGTCACTTTTTTGTTGGTGGATAGCTCATGTGGCCGGAAAGAAGTAACGTAAGTTTAGCCCTCTAGCAGATTTCTTTGGAACTGCAGGGGCGGTTGCAGACTTTAAAACAGACGGATGACTTTTCATGTTTTTTACACATGTTACTTTGATGAAGACCTACATAATGGTATGTTAATGATGCAAATTAAAACTTGATCTGCATAATTAATGAGGACAATGTATATTTCAATGCTGTCTAACGACAGGAACCAATGTCTTACTTGGTTCGAGAGGAACATTAATTTCCCAAGATGCTGTCTATAAACTTAGTCTTTAAAGATACGCAATTTCCATTTCTTACGTATTGAAAGGTCTAGGATCACTTAAACAGCTTGGACTAACTAATAAGTTATTTGCAAGTCTCTTCATCGATGTGGCGAGGCAAGCTGTCCTGTTTATGTACATGTCGTCAGCAACTGCTGGGCTGACACTTACAGCTGTTCATAACAGCCAGCGACAAGTCAAATGAAGAAATAAATTTATGTTAAAAAATCAATTAAACTGTTATTGACAAATCATGTTTATCCATAGTTGACGTGGATACGTTTCAGTCATGCAATCACTCCCATGTCCACCATATACTATTTATTAAAGTCAGGTCTATCATAAAATCATAATATTGCTTTTCAGGTTAATATAACGTCATCCTGTTTCATCTGTTATAAATGGGGCGGCCAACCCCTGTCGCGCACCACTGCGCATGTTACATTTGCACATCTGCGGTCGATATCTGATATAGGAATTGGAAAGCTACATTTGTGGGTTGGGTCCAAAAATGGATCCAGAATTATGTATAAGAATTGGATGTCTATATTTAGACACTAAGGTGATGCAGATTCATGAAAGCCTGGAAATGATTACGAATGACATTTTATTGTAGCTTAGGCATAGAACGTTATATTTAGTTACGCATTTTCCTTAAGAACTGGGAAAACTGACACAGAAAAGGTTGCAGATTTATGGCCACTGTTGTCTCTTGCATTAGGTCGTCGTTTGGACAAAGCGTATGAACGCAATAAATTTGAGTTTTATCGGTTCGTTCAAGTCGTTTCGTAAGGAAATTGCAAGTAACTGCTGAATACGCCATATCCTGGCAGAACACAGCGTTCATGTAATGATGTAAGAAGGGGGAACAGATACCACTGGTCCTGCCTGGAGGAGGAGGAGCGTAGAGGAATATGAATCGTTTCTTGTGTAGCGTAAGGGGCGAAAATGGGGGAATGACTTGGAAAGGTGTTACCTCCATCTCCTCCGGACTGAGTTCTCCCTCGCCTCCTCCTGGTCCATCGGAAATACGAGTCCCCTGCATGGCGTGGATACAGGTGTTTCACGATGAGTGAAGAGGAGGCTCCAACACCAACACACACCAGCCGCTTCTCGTCCCGGAACCAGTAGGGCCTGTCTTCAGACCCGCAAACAAATTCCGGGGAAAGCCGGTAGACCGTTTACGTTACGCTGATAGTGACCAAGCAATTTCCTTCTGCAGCGGCTCTTGAATCCATTGGTTCCTCAGCTATTATTCACGTTGGGAGAGGTCAGACTGTGCGGTCGAACCGCAACAGCCTTGCCGGGAACCCCCGCAAAACCTCAGACGTCGTAAAATCTCGAGCTCGGACCACGTTCACCGTACAACCTTTCCAAAAGGTAGCGGTTCGTGAGTTGTAAAGAATTCAGCTGATTTACTCGCTATCTATCGGTACATTCCTCTCTTAAGGTGATAACACTTCCCCTTAAGGCTACCCACCTCAGCATGCCCCCACTTCCGTTTTCCAGAAGAGCGGATTTACAGCCACAGGGGACGAAAACAATAACTACCCAAGTAGTCCGTTCCTGGCATGGGCGAACCCAAGGCCGAATATTGTTCGATTACTACGGGCAGTGAAAAGATTCTACTTGATTGCTTTTCGATGAAAATGTAATAAAACTAGTATAAAAGTGGAGCAATCGACTTAGATGACATATCGTGACAGGCATCTCATTATCCAGCTGCTTTGGCTTATCTCTTATTAACTTAACAATGATCTATGATGGAGGGCAAAATTAATTAAAAGCGCCAACATTCCTGAGGGACTGCTAGATTGTTTTCAAATATGTGTTTCTGTCTATTTCTGCCTGACTGTATTATGGTATAAGCGCATGACATTTAATATTTTTGGACTTTTCGCTTCCTCTATGGTGAATAAATGGGCTACCAAAAAAGGCGAACGTGTCTGTATCTTTCAGTAAATTTCCATCCTACTGTTGAGGTTTGATAAACTGATAGCGCAACGATAGGCGAAGATAAAAAATATAATGAATGTGACCACTTAACCTCACAATACCAGCATGCAAATATAACATTGTATACGTAACATTCGTGTGCACCTATTTGGGTCTTCAACACTTGTGACGGGAGCCCCTGCACAAAGTACACGTCTGCTCCAGTATTTAGATAATGAGGTATGCGTATCATGGTGCAGCTGCTAAAATATGCATTTTGTGGCTTTTGAACCATGTTGCTTAGAAACATGAAATGGTCTACACGATAGGTATCTTGGATGGTTTATCAGACCTGTAGCCATGTTTGTCTTCTTACATGGTTTACATGATGCAGTCAGGGTTTTTTAAATCTGCCTTTATTTTTTATTCTCTATTCTTTATTCTTCATACTTATTTGTCTAGTTGCACTAATCAGTTACATATTTTCGATTAAGTGTTTGCTAGAGTTTTAACAATCTAATTATTAATCCAAACACACTCCTTCCTCTTCCGGCAATCTATTAATACACATTAAGTCAGCACGCCTTTGCTAGCGGCACGAATATTTGATGCTCCGACAATTAACACTGCAGGACAGTGATGGATCCTCCGGGTCAGATGGACAAAGGATAATCCTCGCCTGACATCAAAGCTACACGATTAGATGTGTCATTCACCTCTCATGGGATTCAGTCACAAGCGGTCACGACTTGAGTCTTGAAGTTGAGCTCATATTCTATCTTATGTTGCTATCTTAGATGAATCAATGGGTGAATTCAAACCTGATTTTAATTAACCAGTTTATTTTCACATCAGATTCTGGTAACATCAATCTAACTCTATTTTTACTACGTTAATTATTACATTTTCAGTAGTCTGTTAGCTACTAGCTGTGTTATACAGTTCACTCTTTGAATCTTTGTATTGTCTCACTATGGACCGAGAGCCTGATGCAAACAATAAGATGAAGTGATTTGCCATGTGATGGAATGGGTATCAGGGTATAAACCTGGTTAAGGTAGAGTGGACAGTACGTTGGGTTAGTACAACAACAGTACGTTGTCAATGACTGGGATCCCATCCATGAGATTGGAAGAACACAATTATTCTTAAAACGTACGATAACAGTGAAGGTTACTCTTAAACACAAACGGCGATTCATAAGCTCTGTGGAAACAAGGCACATTACATTATAATGGAACAAATAATTTGCCGAGCTTAATGTCGATCATCCATCGATTTACAACTTCCATGGAATCGAATGAGGCAGCTAATGAAAGTCGGGTGAAATAGAATCAATGCTAGACGTTCATTAGTAACAAACCTGGTGACCTAAGTTGACACCATCAGAAAAGACAATTCAAAGGTAAAATCCGTGTCGTCTACAATTGAGTCTAACATTGTATATTTTACGGGTCTTGATTCGCTTGCTTTAGGCAACCATTACAAGTGTAACCTGCCATGGTTGCTGGTGGTTGAAGGGGGGTTGCAACACGCTATGTAGTTTTGACCGCGATCGAAGTCATCAAATTACGTGTGTCCGATGGATCAATTTTGTCAGGTCAGCCGCGACGAACCTCGTGATCCGATATGCATTATTCTGCGACCCTAAACATGGGAATTCCTCAATAGATGTAATTTGACGCAATGACCAATGGGAAGTATTGTAGAACCCGCTTATCTGAAGCGTTAATTCTTCCAATGTCATGCGGTTCTGAACATCCCTCAATTGGCAGATCGTTTGGATGTCTTCAATTCTGACTTGAATAACACAGATCAAGAACAAATTGCGATATCTTCACTTTATCACAAGAAACTTTTAATCAGTTGGTTAGATAGCAAGTTGTTTGTTTATTTGTTTATTTGTTGGGTTTGTTGGTTATTCTATTCTATGAATACAAACAAAAAATGAGAGTGATGTCGTAGTTGCATGTGTGCGCGTCTGTCTGTCTGTCTTTCTGTCTGTCTGTACGTCTGTCTGTCTGTCAACACGAGAATGTCTGGACGGATTGTCTTGATATTTGGTATGTGGGTAGGTCTTGGTACCTGACATCCAAGAGAGGTCTTGGTGAGACCTCAAAGTGATAAGATTTTGGGTCCCCTAGCGGCTTTCTATGATATTACCAGTTTTGATACCTCGTGCTCTGGATAAGCTATGGTAACGATTTTTGATTATTCAAATGACAGGAACTTCATACTCAGTACATATGTAAAGTAGATAAAGAGGAACGTCGATGGATATCAATAATGCAAATCATGATCTGATTTGCATAATTAATGAGAAATCTGTATAGCACCTTAGTAATAAATGAAGGTATATTAATATCAGTAACACTTGGGGGGTATGGGTAGTTTAGGGGTGGCTATGATAGAAACAACTCTCTGGTATTTGCAGACTAGCTGTATAGAATCTGTCGAAATTACGTTTGATGACAGTTGACAGATTAGGTTAGCATTTGAGGGTAAATTTTTATGTCTGAAGATTTGATTCTTGAGATAATGACACCGTCTTTTTTCACTTCCCCATAGAATTACATGATTTACTGACATAAACTGTAACTGATAACTGTTCAGGGTAGATAATCAAGGATTGATGACCCGCCCCGAGGTGGATATAGTGTCATATGGCCTGGTAAAGCCGGCGTCACATTTCATGCGAGCGTCGGCCGAATTTGTAGATCACCCGAAGCTCGCCGAATTTTAAAATCGCCCGAGCATCGACCGTATTTTTCGCTGAAAATCTGCCCCCGTCACGAATTGAACGGGACTCGGGCGACGTCCGTCGAACAGTAATGAATATAAATCTCCCATGAGATGGTACAATCTCTTGGACACGAAATATTTAGATCAACTTTGATTACTGAGTTGTGGGAAGTATGTAGGGCATGAGTGGAGTGGACGGGCACAGTGAAAATAATAAAATTCACAAGAATTATGTGATAGACCAACGCAAATGCTATATATAGCTAACACAGGAGCCACAAATTAAAAAAAAAAACTCGTCTACTTAAATGCTATGATTTTTACCAAACGGAAATCGACCGAAGCTCGGGTGAACGCCGTCCGAGCTTCGGCCGACCGTTGGTAAACCTATCGATGCCCTGCCGACGCCTGGGCGTGCTTTGGCAGAAAAACAGACTTTGAAGTAGTCATTTTGTTGAAAAAGAAAACTTCGGAAAGTCAACCTCTATCTATCTATCTATCTATCTATCTATCTATCTATCTATCTATCTATCTATCTATCTATCTATCTATCTATCTATCTATATAATGCACTATATATATATATAAACATATATATAGAGAGATAGATAGATAGATAGACAGATAGATAGAAAGATGGATGGATAGATAGATAGATAGATAGATAGATAGATAGATAGATAGATAGATAGATAGATAGATAGATAGATAGATAGATAGATAGATAGATAGATAGATAGATAGATAGATAGATGGATAGATAGAAATACATGTATATATACATTGGGTTTTGGGACTGTTGCTGTTACCTTTTATCAGGCTCTTCGGGCTATGAAAAACATCAATAATGTTTGAGTGGGCCAGTATTTTCAAGGATATAATACAGAATTAACTGAACCCAAGAAATATGAGACACTGTTGAAGACGTGTCGAATGTCTACAAATCTTTCCACAATTAAAAGAAATGAAAATGAAAAAGTTACGCTACCCCATGTGCCATCAGGGGCATAAGGACAGCTGATTATGAAAAAAACACCATCGTTACTATATATCAATATAAAGTGGCACGTATGCGCCAGTAATGTTAAGGTTTTGATTCCAATATCTACCATGTTTTGCCTGATAAGTATTGCCATGTTAAGGTTTTGATTCCAATATCTACCATGCTTTGCCTGATAAGTATTGCCAAATTGCTAGGAACTGTCAGGCAGTAGTATTTATACTGTCACCAAGAATCTGCTGTTTATTCCTCCAAGAACCAGAAATGACATGCCAGCTTTTTCCGCCGAGGAAGGAACAAACGCCCAGGACTTGAATACCTTATGGACGACTTCGAACACTTTCGCTTCATAAATGTAATAAAGAAACTATAGAAAGAAAAGCTCTCAATTATGTACTTAATATGCAGATTTTACTATAAGTGCGAATTTGGCAGGACAGCTGTCCGTCAGCGCTTATCATGAAAATATGACAATGACTGTGCAACATCCCATACGTCACCACTGATTAACAACTAGTGATTGACCGAGAAAAGCGTACAAATGAGAACCGTGATTAATGGTGCTCTTCGATGATTATGTCGTGACAAGAGCGTTCGTCATGTCTGGGATATCAATATAACAAACTGGGTGAACGAAAGGTGACGATAATCCGTGTGTGTCTGACTCTGAACGTAGCTTTTCTACGACGGAAAAAGAAAAAAAATTGTCACCAATTGTAAAAAAATCCTCAGAGATAAGTGTTTTCGTTTGATGCATGTTGACAAGAGGCTTTCTACCATTTCCATTTTACATACTCCAAAAAATATTTCAATTATCATAAGTTCTGTACCTGACAAATTTTAGATCTTTATTATCATATTCTATATATCTTCAAACTCAGGGCCTGAGGGCTGATTGCAAGGAAACAAACAAAGGCACTAACGTCTGAAAACGTATCATAATATCCAGACTTTAGAAATACTGTATGTGATGTTTCTACATACATCACTGAGGGGTTTGATTTCGTCTTTGAAGGCAGTGACTAATGAATAGTCCCACGTTTTCAATTATATATTTGTGGGCTTGGGGATTTTTATAGAAATGTGTTAATTGAGGTTTTCTAGATGGTGAAAGCTCGGGGAGATTGTGTAAACTGTTTCAAAAAAATCATTTCCTTCAGCCTCAAAATGAGAGCTTTAATTTACAAATTAAGTGAAAATATTTTTCCACTGCATCCATTGTACAATACTTGCACAATCTCTCTTCAATCGGTAGCTTTCTGTAACGTCCCTTTTCAATCTCAAGTGGGTCGGCACTAATTCTCATCTTACAAATATTGGATCGCTTGTCAAAATCCCTATGGAATAAATGACTTTCCATTGCGTATTTGCCTTTGATTAACATGTTAATCTTAATTCAGTGCTACTTTACCTAAATCCGTAGGGTAACACATATTCGGGATTTTTTCTAAAACAGAGTATTTGGGGACATATGCTAGATGCAACATCAGTAATACTGCCAGAAATGCAAATTTGACAGACTTACTTTTGCAGAACACTATCTGAAAAGCTTCGATAACCCTGCATTCGAAGACGACGACGTCAACCCCAGAATGAAACAGACTGGCCTCGCCATGGGACGCTTTGACTACGGGGTTCGTTCGCTGGAACAAAACGGGTTTTTTGCGACATAGACGTGTGGGACTTAACGGCCCTTTTGTCGTGACATTTTCTGTGCTTAGACAAGTTAAGTTTATATCTTTAGCACTCTCTTCAACCCAAGAAAGGAACAACAGTTTATAAAGGTAATTAGCGGCAATATAATTTTGTTGCAAAACAGAAGTCTTGGTCTTTGGTAGAAACCCCTCAAAAACTGAAATCACAGTCAACGGAGACACTATCGGGAGGGTTGAACAGGCTAACTAGCCAGGTTCAGTTACATCCAAGGAATCAGGAACCAATGCTGAAATCACAGATAGAATCAGCAACTTCAGCAAACAAGCTGCTGTCCTCCAACCAGTGCACCGAGACAAATTGATCTCAAACGACGTGAAGCAAACAATTTTCATCACCGCTCAGAAACGGCTGCGAATCCTGGTTGTTAACTAAGAAAGACATCAGTAGACTACAAGCTGCAGAAATGAAAGTGATCCGCACCATGATAGGGAAGACGAGAGCGGACAGGCTAAGAAACACCGCACAACACCGATAAAAGACGACATAAAAAGAGCAGCCCTTAGATGGCTAGAGTATGTTGAAATAATGGGAGATGAAAGAATCCTAAATATTTCATTCATTTCTTACAAGTAGATTAGTGGGTTTTCAAAATATCTAACTTTATCTAAGTTAGTGACTTTTTTCATATACGTATCGTAAATTCTACTGCTCTGTAGAGTCTCGGAATTTCAATAATATTTTTATCAGCTCCATTTATAAATCAACTGCAAAACTGCATTATCATATAGCCAGATGACGTCAACCGACCAGAAGTCCCCATCTCATATCGGTTATGACGCTAGAACATCATAAAAGTAACGAATCTCAAGTGCTAATTTATTACATAAACCGACCTGTTCAACCCTTCCATTATTTAGGGGGAGACGGCTCTTTTTGTTAACATTTGTATCATGTCCATTTGTTTATGACACCAAAATACAACATTTTCTTATTATCTGTAATAGGAATAGTATCATTCAATGAATAGAAACGTTTAAAACAAATACACACCCTCCTGATGTTATTCAACACGGAACAATAAGAAACCATACCTCCAGCTTTTGATATTTCTCTGATCTTCCCACCAGGTAATTACAATAATCAGTTGTTTCTCCCACGATGACGTCACAATGAACATGGCAGCCGGTTCGGAACCTTATACCAAGGCTTGTGAAAAACATTTGATGAGCAAACAGTGTTTGATTATCGTGATTACATTCAATTAAAAGACATTATAATATTTAGTTTGTTTGCTTCTCAAAAGAACGTTCTTTCCGAGCCGCAGTGCAAAGTTCCAAACCGGCTGCCATGTTCATTGTGACGTCATCTATTGTGTGAGATTTTATTCATTCAAGAAAACAATACAAATCGGCCTTGCAGCAAAAGTTGAATTGCGCCGAGATTTACAGTTGATTACATTGATGACTGATACAATTATATCTACAAAGGATTAAAAGCCATATGATAAAAGGAATCACGAAACGAATGGCAGTGATAAAACTAAATCTATAAGCTTTAAGAAATGTGGAATTCACATCATGTGTCATCATTGAGTAGCCGAGTCCTTTTCAGAATGTGCAAGATATTTACAACAAGAGCTGTTCAGCTAGTTTCATCATGACATAATAGTTGGTAGTGGTATTCAGAACAAAACATTTTGTAGACCAAAAGACTAAAGGGAACTGTAGTAAAGTCTTAGGGCTCGTGGTATGAAGGACATTGAATGTCTTTTGCTTTTACTGAGCGTTGATTGGTGGCGTTTTCCCCTGCGGAGGTTGTAGTGATTGTCTGAGGGGGTAGTCATGAATGCCCAGAGAGGTGAAGTGCTGTCCTGCAGGATGTTTTCAAGTGTTCTCTGTGTAGCACTATCGCGTCTACTTTCTGGAGAAGGGAGTGAGTTAGCAGGTAGCCCAATGATCCTCATCGGGAGAGAAGTCACTGATTAATGTAATTACCTGGTGGGAAGAATCAAAAGCTGGAGGTATGATGTTTTGATGGTTCGATGTTCAATAACATCCGAAGGATGTATATTTTGCGAAAATATCTACGTTATTAAACAATAATAATATGGTTTACGTAAATTCAGGATTTCTTAAAATTTTGATGTCATTGATGTCTTATACACTTTAAATATTTACCTCCTTAGAATAAACCGAATCTTCTGTGAAGACATGACAAAATGAAATAAATCATTTCAATACAAGTCAAATCTAAACGGAAGGGAAGAAAACGGTATTCTCCACACCCCCAACTGTCAGTGGAACTGCCCTCAACCTTCATGAATAGTTTCATCATGTTGGTAAGTCACTGAATGAAAATACTCTTTTTACACAACCAAGTGATTTATTCAGCCGATGTTTCGGTGACCGTCGATCTGTCACCTTCATCAAGGCAATTCAACAGTGACAGACCACATCATGAGAAACAACTGTGTAATAGACTGGGGCCAAGGTGATAGACAGAGAGGACAACAGATTCACACGATGGATTAGGGGAGACTAAACAGTTACAATAAATGCCAGTAATGCATGTAGCCCTATGGGGAAGTAAAGAAAAAGAAGGTGTCATTATCTCAGGAATCAAAACAACAGACTACAAAACCTTAACCTCAAATACTAACCAGTTATGTCAACTGTCATCAGATTCATTCCTGACAAATTCTATACGGCTATTCTCCAGATATACCCCCAATCAGAGCCCTTGGATAGGTTCTACAGGCTTCAGACACCCAGCTGAAGACCATCCCACATTATTCCCACTATATCAGGGGGTGCCAAAACCCACAAGGTAGAGAAAGACCATTTATTTTAACTGATTCAGCAAATACAGAGTCTATCCCACCACAGCCACTCCTATACTGCCCAGATTTCACAATAAATCCCACCAAAAAAGGATTTTCAATGGTTCAAACCATGTTTTTTACTTGAGTTTAGTCTCCCCATTAAGGAGGCTGTATGGATCAGAAAATCCACCTCAGTCATGAACCGTGATGAGGGGGAATATAGACTCACCATCATCATCATCATCATCATATTTGTTGCCCCCAGATAACCCCGCGAGGGGCAAAGTAGGGGGGGGGGGGCAGGCCTCCAGCCTGGCGCGGTATGACTCAACGGTGGGAGCCGTAACAACCGCGCCAGGCAGGGCGTTCCACTCGGGGATTGCGCGGGGGAAGAATGAGTGTTTGTAAGAGTCTGTCCGGGCGTCAAGTGGTTGAAATTTGAGCGTGTGGCTCCCCCTGGTGCGCCCCTGAGCTGCTTATAGCTTAAAGCTAGATCCTGAGAATAGAGAGGGCTTTTGATCACCACGCAAGATAATATAGATCAGCTCTTTCATCTGATCAAAAAGTAAGAATTAAAGTAATGTAATTATGTTCATGCAACGTGTTGTGATTTTCTTTTCCGGCCATATAATTTTGAATTTGATATCGGATTGCTATCTGAGAAAAGTTGTGTTTTTTATTCCGACGCCAGTGTGCAACTAGAGTTCGGGAAAGAACAAGGGTTTCTATGAAAAGTGCAGGAAGCGTTGTCTTAATAGAGTTCAAAAGTTCATCATGGAAAGAAATGATTTATTACTTATGAATTTGACATATATAAATCATTTACAGAGTGTGTTCTATTTACAGTGTATAGATTTTGTACAATTAGCATATTACAGTCCTTGTTCAGGTAAGAATCAATGGTTTGTTGGAAGTGTGCTGATTTTAGAATGTAGTATCCCTTAATATTGTATTTATCATTGTTATATGTGTTGTTTGTACTTGCAATTAGCCCTCGGGCATGCATTTACAATAAAATTGATCGTGAACCCTTTCTTTAATCGGCCCCTGTATGTCCAAAAAGGGGGCCCAAACTTGCAGGACTTACTCTCCCTTCCAAGAGCTATATACCACTCAAAAATCATGACAATAGCATGTCCAGAACACGTTCGTGTAGCCGGTGTGATAAGCTCGTGAAAATGTAATTATCCGGGCTGAATTTACGTTTTTCGCGGGTAAATAAAGGATCTAAATCAAATTTCCTCATTTTTCCAAGATTGCGTCACAGCATGCAAACAAAGGTCATAAGAGTTCAGCGGACGATACCACTGTTATGTAGGTTAAATGCGGTAAATCTATTTTGTTATACCGAATTGCTGAGAGTAATTTAATTATCAAAATCTTCAAAACAAATTGATACAGATATACAATGATGTAAAATCCAAATTATACTAAATTTATGAAAGAAATAAGCATAACGGATCCACTTTTCCAATGAATACCACCATACTAGAGATAATGGCAGAAGCCGAACCCAAACTGTAAACAAAGGGAACTCGCCAATCTGGAATGTATCCCGGATGTTCGTCGAGTACGCTATTTGTACGTTATCCGTACGTTATCTGTGAGTTTGTCATACGTCAGTGATACGTACAATGCGCTGCCCGATCGCAGGACGAACGGCACTAATTCGTGACGTATATTCTTATTCGCTATACGTTCGATCATCATGCGGTGTATCTGCGCTGCAAGTACGCTATGTGTACGCTGCGCAGAGATCGTGTCGGTAGTTTAAAAAATATCTGGTGTACTGGGCAGTACCTAAAACTTTCACAAAACGATTGAGATACGCATTAGGTAAAAATGCGCAAAAATGTTGATACGCAACTGACACGGACGCAAGTGTGAAGGGGGCTTTGGCTTCTTATGCTGCCAGTCCCGGATATGTCCGTGATACAGAAACATGCCTGTATACAGCGCCCGGTTTTACCCGAGATAAGGTATTCCCCAGAAGAAAACAGTACTGCGCGCGTGTACCGGGAAACCCGGTAACGTAACGTTACCATTTAACGTCCGATTTATTCAAAGCGCTATTTATCTTAAAACCGCGCGGACCGAGCCAAATGTTAAACTAATGGGCAGAAATATCAGCTCTTCTAACAAGAAAAATGCATGGTCTGTAAGTTTTTCTCCGCCTGTTTAACGCCGTGCGAGCATGTATTTATACTGGGGTTTATGGTGCAGAATTGTGATAGGGTAACCCATTATCGTCCACGTCAGTTTATTCCCTTCTAGCGCTATGCTTGAAGAGCATAGACAAGAAAAAAATTGCACAGTAACTGTCGAAAGTAGTCTACAGACAAATGACAGTAAAGTCACTATGTTTGTCCATCCGCTTGCCTGACGCGATGGAAGAATGCAATGTTTGTGTTCTGAATTTCCCCGACATCAGCAGCACGTGGCGTTCACGTGATAAACGCATGGCCATTATGTCATGCCGTGCAAAAATGTATTATCTGAGCGGGGGTCGCTAGGTTGTATCAAACCTTCCTAAAATTGGCAAGAGTTTCAAACTTCGAATCACCATGGATAGTCTGAATATCAAAGAAAGGTTTAATGTCAGCTACGTTTAAAAGATACTAGCTATCGTGTAAGTTAGAAAAAACATGATGAAATATGCGGTGTCGAATTTCATATGAAATACGTCATGCATGACGCGTCCGTGCAACTTGTTGTTACTGGTTCAGGAGTTTATTCTGTTATGTCGCTTGACGTAAACCTTTTTCATTGTTTTGTATAAAAGAGAGAGATGGCTAAGGATCATACTTATGACGTTCTTTGTTGCTCATGAGAACAGGCTTCGGCATGATACACCTCGACATGTGGACATGACCCAAACTGGACGTAAACTGCTCCCGCACGTAAATAGGTCATGTTACGTAAGTTAGTAGCGCCGGGCTGTTTCGCGGGTTACGGGTCGGAGGTATAGGGTCAAATGGAAACTCTGAGAGCATGTACTGGGCTGAAACTCTGGCAGCTTATGATTCAAACCACAACCAAACACAATCAAACACTATCGACAACATAACCATCTTGGCCATGGTAACAAGTACAGATTTCATTCCGCAGATATCTTTACCAATAGCCAACACCAAAATATTGTTTTCAACAAATTTTCCTTT
This sequence comes from Branchiostoma lanceolatum, assembly GCF_035083965.1. Classification (NCBI taxonomy): domain Eukaryota; kingdom Metazoa; phylum Chordata; class Leptocardii; order Amphioxiformes; family Branchiostomatidae; genus Branchiostoma; species Branchiostoma lanceolatum. The sequence continues at coordinate 17,737,433 of NC_089736.1, forward strand.
ACAATAGTGAGATTTTTTCAACGCGCTCGTTAAAAAAACACACAACTTTAAGCTAACAGAAAGCAATCGCACGCTTTGAGACCTTTTTGACTTATCATTCGGCTCTCTTAGCATCACTACTAAGACCGTACATTTGTATATGCGTGTGAATATGTGTGAATTCCCCGAAATACTGTTGTTCAAGATGTGTGCAGCGTGCAATAAATTCCCGGAAGAGTAGGTCACGCCGGTGATTTGCGCACGGCACTTTGCGCAGATTGCTTCACTCGGATGGATTAGTCAGTCTGATTGTATTAAAAGATATCAGCCATTGGCTTCCCAGATCGCGCCTCCTCTACATCCGGTGCATGATTACGACCAAATCGCCCCTGAGACCCGTCATCTTTTGATGGGATTTATTGGGAAATCGATACTGCATCCGAAAGTGAATTATCCTCCATGGCACAGGAGCCCAAAATGTACATATTTGGTCCGAAAATGGCAGAAAAACACATTTTCAGTAATACGTGCCAAAAATGTAAATAGAACCCTGTTGACATAAATCATAAGCATCTCCATACCAAATTTCAGGTCATTTGGTTAAAATACCTGGACACAGGAACCAAAATATACATATTTGGTCTGAAAATAGCCAAAAAGGCCGTAAAATTATTTTTGGGCAAAAATTGAGATGCCTCCATATCTATATTTCTTAAGAATACATTCAACTACGTGTGTACCAAATTTGGTGCTTTCAGACAAATTTGCACAATTTTTCAGCTATGCCGCTGGACTATCAGACAACATGAGAGCGATGGAGCCTTGAGGCGTGCGTGATCCAGGTCCAGTTATGGGGATATCCTGTTACTTAACATCCCCCAAAGTAGCTTATGTCCCTCTGATGTAGTGGACGTGACGTGCGAAAAGAGATTAACGTAAAACCTATAACTTACACTACTTTAATTAAGCAATATCTGTCAGGGTCCTGTCACACTTATGCGTATATCATGTCCGTGTGAGTTGCGTATTAACATTTTTGTCATGCGCAGGCGTACGCACAATACGCACCTAGTGCGTATCTCAATCGTTTTGTGAAAGTTTTAGGTACGCAGGCATACACAAGGTACGGCCCAGTGTACCGGTGCCCAGTGGCCCGGTACGCCTGATAGTTTTGGAACTACCGAAAACTTTCGTGCGAACGCTGTTACGCAGCTCAGACGTAATAAATACGCAGTGCATCCGTCCGACATCGGTCGAGTGCGGGACGAGCGCGCTATGTGTTCGCGCTTAAAACGCGGTAATACGCTTCTCTTGCGGCACGAGCTCTGAGCAGCGTACACATAACGTACTTGCAGCGCAGATACAACGCACGATGAACGAACATATAGCGAATAAGAATATTTGTCACGAATTAGTGCCGTTCGTCTTGCGATCGGGCAGCGCATTGTACGTATTAGTATCGTATGACAAACTCAGAGATAGCGTTACAGGAAGGGTCCCTGTGAGTGAATCTCTACCGCAAACCTACACATGCTGACCAGTACTTGAACTTCAAATCAAACCATCCATTAGACCACAAACATAGGGTTGTCCGTACCCTTTTTCAGGGCGGGAACCATAATTACCAATCCTCAAGACAAAGAAGTGTAGATGCCCCACATTTTTACAACATATGCATATAGAGTCACCGGGACAATCGGTTTCATTGGACAAGGTAAGCATCTTGGATATAGAGCCAGGATCTTATGCAAGAGGAAGAAAAGAAGCCATATACATCTGGGTCCTACAACCATCCCTGAACAGAGACGGGGGGCGCCATTGACTTTCTGCAACTTATGATCCACTACTCACTGAGTAGAGGCAGCGAATTGCTCATTCTTTGATAAAGACTGGAGTTGATCAGTCGAACAATTGGGGTAAGTCCGGTTTCTTGTGTTGGAAATCGCAGCTTAACTTTGACACATTATGTCAGCACTAGTTACTCCATCGGCACTGAAGACAACATCTCTAGCATAAGTAAAGAATGTTCAGAATTAGGGACTGTACCTTTGGCACTAGAGACAGCAGCCTTGGCAAGAAAACAGCATGTTCAGCACTAAGGACAGTATCGTTGATATTAAAGACAGCATCTTTAGCATGAGGAAAGTATTATGAACCATGTTGATAGCATGTTCAGCACTAGGGACAGCACCCTTGGCACTAGAGACAGAATATATGCCACCGTGAAAGCACGACAACACCGAGGCTTATCTTCCTACGGTAATCAAATTTGACATATATCTTCCTGGAACAGAATAATCTACAGCTCTGACTCTGACCCTGATCCTGTACGTTTACGTGACAACCTGAAGATGCAGCAGCAGTTCAGCATTCATGAGGATGAGACTATCTGTAACCTTGTACCTAAGCATACTATGTACATGTATCTACATTAAGGTCACTATGTATGTATTTGTATAAAGAAAAAGTGACTGACTTAAGCGATTACTTCCTTTGTCTACCTAATACTATGTACGTTGATGAAGGTTAGACATCCAGGTAGTGAGATACGGCAAAAATAGTTACTCAATCAATCAATCAATCAATCAATCAATCAATCAATCAATCAACTCAAGCAACTGAATAAAATTTTGAAACAGTCTGACGTTTCAGACAGCATCCGCTGTCTTTCGTCAGTGACTAACGATACCAAAACTCTGAATAGATATGTTAATGAGGTTAAGGCAATTTGAGATGTCTTGACGTAGTCTTCAAAAGAAGATTTTGTGGTGCATCACCACAAGCAATCTAGCAAACGATTTGCCAAGTTACATACCGATGCAGCGACGGGGTCGTGAGTTCTAGCTGCGAACGTCTGCATGTGACCCTGTTGCATTGGTCACATGAAACTTCCTATGGTGCAACAAAAAACCTCAGACCCATATAATGTTTGTACTCTTTCATATCAACAGGACTTGCCCAATACAACCATGTAGATATCTTGTGGGTTGCAAAGGGAAAGCGGCCGAGGTGGCCTTCGAAACATTAACAATTTCTGGTAGCTGATGGAATTATCCAAATGATGCTGTGTGAGTGGAATTGTAATGGCTGTTATTTGAATATGATATTAGATCTGACATTTGGTGATGTTAATAACTATTCGTGGATATTATGCCTTGTTTCCCTGTCAAATCAGGGTCTGTTACTTCGCACCTTACATCAAGATCCATTTCATGTATTTATCTTACAACTAGCCGATCAACAGCAAAGGAAAATAACAAACCCCTTTAGCCACAATGCAAACTCTATAGATAATTCACGGGGAATTGTGTCCTACGGACTCTTGTTTTGGGTTTTGGGTATCTTATCTTATGATTGGATTTTGCCCCCCCCCCCCCCCCCTGGCGGATTTCCACGGTACTACATTGGAGCTACCTGTTTTGATACTGTGGTTTTGATTTTGTGTTGGCGAATGTTTTTTATGTTGGGAAGTAGTGGTGTAGGTTTGGGCCCAATTGTAGCTTATTCTGGATTTGTGTTTGTGGGGGGGGGGGGGTAAATATCTTTGACATGTGATAACTCATTAACAACTTGACGGATCGTCGTGGTTGATTGCAAAAAAATGGAAGAGACCAACAGAAGAGACCAGCAGAATTTGGACCCATTAAAAACCAACATGTTTCCCCGTCCCTTTAGTAATTCGCTTATCGTGTGGTGTCTAGCAATTACTAGATGCATATTTCCATACAATGACCTCATACTGAACCAAAGTAAGGGGATATTTTCAGTGTACCCAATTTAAACTCCGGTATTGATAAAAAAATCAGGAGACTATTTTCGACAGCCATCCAACATCGTATACCTCATACTTATTTATTTTATTTATACTTCATCTTATTTATCTTATTTATACTTCATCTTCATACTTCATGTCAGCATAAGCAATCACGAATAAAACACATTAAAGAAATGCAGAATAATACATGTTCATGAAAAATTCATGATCCTTTTAAGTAATAACCCAAGCAATCGCTATTTGGATCAGCAGATCAATGCCTCGGACTTTTCTGTACTTCATTGGATAACAAATATCCGCTTTCAAGTCGCGATAGGTCCACGTGTAAAGGCCATCTGAAACTAAAGTTGTTATACATTTATTTCAAAGATATCTCCGTCATGCTTTACATTTGTCTTCATACGATCTTTCTGGGTTTCTGGAAAATGTGAGCTTCAGCTGGTTACATGTTACTTGCAGATCCATGAAAAAAACATGACCACCGAACATACAAAACAAAGAACGTTACAGTTAACGTTACTGACCAGAAACCTGGGACTGAATGGGCCCGCTCGTTTTCAGCTTCGTGTATTTTTATGTCTCTTGAATATTTATTGGCACGTCTATGCTCCGGAGAGAGTAGCCGTAATGCATGTCGGCTGTGCCATACATACAACCATAAAGCCGTTCCATTTGCCTCAGCGTTAGAGTGTCGCCTGGGTGAATGGCGGATTACACGCTGTTCTTCTGCACATTCGAGTGGGTGCACGTGAAACATTGTCCTGTCGATCACGCTAAAATGGAGGCCGTTAAAAACCTGCGCAACAAGCGTCGTTTCCAACAGGCGATATAATGCGGTTGGTTGTTTGTTATCATACAGCAATTCTTTGGCGTTGCGTCGAAAAGTTTCATACCTTCTACATATGCACTTTTATTCGAACGCGAAAACACGCTTTTTTAAAACCAAGTTTATAACATCGTAACACAATCGAATACACACCTTGTTTTGTACAGATTAATTCAAACAACACCATTAGATCAGTGAAGGACAAGCTATCCTAGACTGTGTCATTATTTGAATAAAACCGAACGAGAGTTCTTCATTTATCAAGTCACCTGTAGTCCAAAGCGTCAAATGCAATTGCGTCATTAATCGCAATTTTTCAAAGGAACCTGTGGAAGTCTTAACTAAACAAGACAAACGTTTCTTTTACTTTACAAGACGATGTTGTACTAACGTTACATCAGGGTTTCTAACAAACGTGAGGAAACTACATCGCGGCGCCAATGGTGTACACCATTCTACATTACTGGAAGGCCGCCTCAGTTCGTGTTAATTGCCATATAATAACGATCAGTTTTCGGCAGAGCGTTTATCACAATTTTGCAGCATCATGATTGTGTCTTTAGAAGCAGACGTTACGGACGGTAATGGTATGCCCTTTCCATGTGCACCTGGCGTGGTCATCAAGTGGACTCTCAGAAATGACAACAGGCACCTAACCATACAAAGTAAGTCATTATTCGGCTGTCTGATGCCACTGCTGTGTTTCTGACAGTAAAAAACGACTTGAGTATTTGTGTAGGTTCCAAAAAGGATCAAGTAAACCTTCCTTAGCAGCCGAGGGCTCCTTTAGCTTCTTCATCATGATTGTGTACATCATAGGATGTCATAACTCAGAGCGGGACTATCTAATAGAAGGCGTTGGAGAAGGGCCTTCCGTTTAGGATGATCCCATTCGATGGCTTACTGAATTGTCCCTAGTATAAATGGCTTTTCCCTACAAGTAGCCTGCAGAAAAATACAAAACGGCGGCATGAATAATTGATAGAGACCGGCGATCCATTGTTGCGAGACAAAAGTTATTCGGTCTACTGCCGTTAGTTTCTGTGAAAATGACTACATGTATTCACATGGCACTTATGGTTAATTATGTAAGTCCAACAATCTCAATCTGCTAGTAGTCATGACTGTACCAGTAAATGTGGACATTCATGAAGGCTGCGACAGAACCAACCGCCGACAAGGATCTACGACTTTTTTTCATAAACAGGTGAAGTTTGTCGGACATGTGCACGACAATCTACAGAACGCCCTCAGTTTGCTATGGTATGACGATCGTACGAACGATGAGTGTGACAGGGCCCTAGCAGGAAGACCCGGGGAAAATTCTGTATACTTTTGAGTGTCTTCAAGAATCTATGCTTCAGTGTAGCTTGGCACACAACGATCATCATTCTAGCCTTGACATTCTACTGTGCTTCCTTACATCTTTAAAGGGACTGTACGAAATTTAGCAGGGGGAGGGCCGGTGCGTACGGGGGGAGGGCCAAGGAAAAAAAAGATGCCTGGGGGAGGGCCAAGGAAAACAAGATTGGCAACATAAAAAGATGTTGCCATGGCGACGGTGGTCTCTGTTAACGTTTTCGTTTTTAACCCACATGCAAATAAGGACCTCGCATAAATCATATCAGTCGATCACCTTCTCTACCAAGATAACACAAGTTGTCCAATGTATGAAAATCTTGTTTCACAAAAAAAGATATCGTACCATTTCCTCATAAATTATGTAAATGAGGCCCTCTATGCAAGATTTGTGTCTAATAGTGGCCACATTTACTTCCAAATGGTGCAAAAATGAAATCCCCATCATTTACCACTATGGATTTATAGTATTTTGTCATTGATTATGCAAATTAAGTATCAATTTGCATAATTGATATCTATCGATATTTATCTTTTTCTCAGTTACATATGTCATGTGTTTGAGAGTCCTATGATAGAATACAGCTGATTTATTAACTGTCCTCATTAATTATGCAAATCAGACATTGATTTGCATAATTGGCATATGATTATGTAAATCACCACTTAAGCTATCTACACACCAAAAATTATGATGATCCGTCATCCCCTTCTTGCGTTATTCTCTTTCAAAGTTTGAGTCAAAATCAGCTCCTGCAGTTAAAAAAAAAGCCGCTAAGGGGTCTAAATCTACAGGACATATTTTCCTAACAAAGAGCTATCCACCACTCAAAAATCATGACTATAGCATGTTCAGAAGACGAGATTTGAAAAGTGAAAGTTCCCCTGCAGTACCATAGAAAGTCGCTAGGGGGCCCAAAATCCAATCATTACAAGGTCTCCCACAGACCTACCTACCTACAAAATATGAAGACAATACATCCAGGCATTTTTGAGTTGTTGTCCCATGGACTTTCACATTCCTGTACAATTCCTAGAATTCTTGCAATCTGCACACAATATAGTAATAATTTGGCTCGCCCCTGAGGCGTCGCCAAAAATGGCGGGAGGGCGTCGTCCCCCAAATACCAGCAAAGTCCGTGTTGTAGCCACCGTACATCATTCCATCATTTCACGGAATTTTGCCACTCATGACGGACAAAAATTCTGCCTTTTCCGTCATAGTGACGGACAAAAATCGGCGTGAACAGATATAGACAGACCTTGGAATTTGAAAAATCTCCAGAAAATCAGCGAAAGTTTGCGACGAGGCCGATTAGATAATTTCTAATGCCCGCTGGCCGGCCGGTGACAATCCAAACCAAACAAAAGAGAGCCGTGGTTGCAAGTGACCATTGTGGTCGCGGAGTTGAAAAATCGGCGTCACGCCCCCTCCCCACTACAGCTCGGTCGCACCGGATTGACGTTTTTTCTGATGTTTTCCCCTGTTCACCGTCAGTTATTGCCAATGAAACCTAAAAATTCAGAAATACTCCTAAGCTATCAGGCTTTCCGTAATGTGTGCATACATTGTTTAAGTTTCAAGCCGGCCGAGTAACATGCACTTTATTCCCTCGAAAAATGGTAAAGATAAAAATGATGGCCGTCAGATATTTGATCCAACCAATAACAGCGCCCGTCTACGTTGCGTCACGGAAAATTGACCAATAACACGCGAGTCTTGCTATTTCTCGGGATGTCCACTATAAAGCGTAAAATTGCGAGATTTTAAAGAAAATAACGACGAAGCGGCTGTTGGGATGCCTGAATCAGCGACATTTGAACATGTTCAATAATGTTACCGGAGAAAGTTACCAGGAAAAACATTGGAGAGAAAAATAGGACGTCTTTATGGCGGTCTTTCTAAAAGTAGGGTGTCTAAATTCTTCAGTATGTTTAGTACAGGGCGCATTCGGACAAGTGTTGAAAATGCTTTACTTTTGCCGACCGAAGTTATTCTCGTAGGACATAGGTGCGTAATAAAGTTTTGTTGTGCTAAATTTTCTTCGCCAATTCTAATTTGTCACTAATGATGATGTCAAGTATAGTCTACCAGTAAAATTTGCCCCTCAAAATGAAGGAAAGAGCGTCTCAGACGGTCAAGATTTCGAAATTTTCCCGGGCGATGCCTCGCACCGAATTGTGATCTGTTACTTCATTGTTTTTGTGTATTCCCCTCCTCATATCTCTGGCTTATGAACCATGATGCTGTTCAAGTGGTAAGTGTATGCCAGTTGAGAAGATGTTGATGTCGTAGGAGGGACAATATCGTGTAAGGGATGGTCGTCCTGCAGCATTTGCTTGGACAACGGCTCCCTCTCCTGTGCACATGCACGCCATGTAGATGTATTCCCCACAGAGTCTCTTTGACAAAGGAGAACTGCACAGTCTCCTTGCTGAAGATAGTGTGCAAGATCCCTGTTTATGAAGGAAACACTTTCCCAATTTTCCTGAGACGCCAAAAACGCTAAAGGTTTTCCTATCTAGCCCGTCCTTCTCCTATTATTGAGCCCAAACTCGGGCAACTGGTTAAAATGACTGATTAAAAGTTTTATCCAGTTGCTTGAGTAAATATTTTGGCATACTGTATTACCTGAATGTCTAACCTTCATCAACAAATCGTGCCCATAGCTTGTCCGGAACACGAGATATTAAAACCGAAGGTTCTGCTGCAGTACCAAAGTCACACACCAGGAGGCCTATAGATAACCTTGACATTCGTCTTCCCAAGACCTACCCATATACTAAATAACTTCACAATCCATCAAAAGGTTTTTATGTTATGCTGAGAAATACCCGGGAACACTGAGGCACAGACACACGGAGAGACAGGCCAAAAACCTAACCTCCATTTTTCATATCGGAAATAAAGAAGATCCATATTCTAGTCATAAGTAGACTTCGACGACCTCATACCTTCGCCAAATGATTTTAACGTTTATGACTGATGTGTTATGAGTGTTTCTCATTTATTATGAAAATAAGGTAATTTGCATAAATCATCAGTTTATCATCTTCACCACCCAAAGTTTCCAAAGTATGACAGTCTAATCTTAACAAAGTCTTCCCCAGTTACAAATGTCACATGTTTCATCACATGTTTCATGAACGCATCAGTTTTCTGAAATTGCCCTTATTGATTTAGCAGATTAGAGTCGGATTTGCATGATTACCATTTAATCATACAAGCATCACTCAACCTATTTACATTTGAACAACCATGTTGATTCGTCAACGCATGTTGAGTTACATCATTTTCTGATTGATTATGCAAATTAGGTCATTATTTGCATAATTGATACCAATAGTTTTCTCTTTATCAATTACATATGTAACATGTTTGAGAGTCCTATCATGAAATGCAGCGGACGTATAAACTTTCCGCTGAAGTATGCCTTTGGATGCAATAAAGACCACACCATTTCAAGACCAATATCAGTATTTTGTAACTTCGTGCCGATAGCCCCAGATTCTCAGACGTTTCGTGAGGCACATTGGGCCCGCCGTGCTGCATAAGTCTGACGGAATGTCGGTCTTTATGGCCGTGACCGACGTACACTCATGTCGCGTGATAAGTGAATCCCATATAGACCTAAGAGGATCTCCAATGACAGATGAATAAAGATCGGCCGAATGGCTAGTACGTTATAAATCTGAAGGCAAACACGTTCAGACGGCTGCAGGAAAGAAGAGGAAGAGATTACGTTCCATTGGTTCCACCACGCTGCACTTGAAAGCCGAGCTTATCCATTACAGCTGAACTTTATATTGATCTATGAACCGTATCTGCTTAAACTAATAGTAAAGGACGGGCCATGGGATGAGGGTCAGTGATGTGGCGATGTTTGTTAGAATATGTGTTTGCATCAATCAAGCGGTAGAACCGGGCCCTTTCCTGTGCAGGTACAGCTTTGCATCTACATGGCAGCTGGCTCCAATGAAAACTTCATTGCAAATTGATGTCTAAGGGCTAATTGCAAACAAACGAGTAATAGTGCGGAAGTACATGTAATGATTGGGGGAATGAAATGCCTTATAGCACTGATACCTACACCGTACAACGTTATGTGACTTTTTTACTTCGCTTTTCGACATACAAGGACGACGTGGCACAGCACTTAAGTTTTTTTATAACTTATTTCAACAGTGCCACGTACAGAGAACATTATACCCATTTCTACACCTGGGTGGAGTGAGGAAAGTCGTGTTAAGTGCATTTCCCAATTTTGCAAAACATCGGGTGCGTCAGGGGATTCGAACCCGGGACCGCCGAAAGCCCTGCCGTTACGACAAACGACCCCATGTTATGTTCCAAAAAAGACGTCAAACCCAAAAAGATTAGCTTGTATTCCGAAGCAGTTCTTAGAATAGTCACTTGTTCCACTTGTCACCATTGTTAGTTTGCACTGTCTGTATGCTTTTTCTATGCATTGTTACATGTTGCAATTATATAGCCTTCGGGCAAGAACTTGCAAAATAGAATTCCTATCACTAACCTTTGCCTACAAGGTTATTTTTTCGTCAGCGTTCGTGTGTATGTGAACACGATAACTCAAGATTGCCTGAATGGATTGTCTTCATACTTGATATAAAGGTAGGTCTTCTTAAGACCACGAAATGATTAGATTTTGGGCCCCCTAGCGGCTTGCTATGGTACTGCAGCGGAACCGGTTTTTATACCCGGTGTTCTGGACATGCTATGGTTATGATTGCATAGTGGCAGATAGCTCTTATGATAGAGAGTCAGTCCCTAGCAGCTATTTTGGAACTGCTGGAGCCAATTTTTGCTCAAACCTTGAAAGGGAATAACTCAAGAAGGGATTGACAGATCGTTATGGTTTTGGTATGTAGATTTGGTTTGTATGATTACCATAGTCATATGCTAACTACGCAGATCAGGATCTGATTTGCATAATCAATGAGGAAAGTTTGAAAATCCGATGCATTCCACGATAGTACACTCAAACATGTGACATATGTGACTGAGAAAGACAGGAATATCGGTAGATATCAATTATGTAAATAAATACCTAATTTGAAGGATTAATTAGAATATACTACAATTTCATACTGGTAAATGATAGGAATTTCATTCTTGCAGCATTTGGAAGGTAAGTAAATTTCGACGTAAATCATGCAAATGAGGGCCTCAGTAACATAATTTATGAGAAAATGCTTCAAAGGCCTTCTTTGCTAAGATAAGACTTTCATACTTTGAACAACTTGGGTATTTGGGTAAAGAAGATGATCAACTAATACGATCTATGCAAATTAGGACATCATTTGCTTACATAATGAAAAACATTTACCATATGTCACTTGAAGAGTGTCAAGACCACTGCAGTAGCAGAACACACAGGTACTACTACTCTTGTTTTTAAACTACCTGATGAAGATGTAGTTTAAGGCAGAACAGGTTTTGACAATCGCTCTTCTGGATTGAAATCATCAGATCAGAAACTTTCATAGAAATAGGCGATAGCTGGGTTATGGCGATGTGCCTAGTGGATTTAGTCAGAAGAAATCCTTGCTCCTGATTGGCTGAGGGAAGACGGCCGGGTTCTAATATTGGTTAGTTGTGAAACATCTAGATTGTAATCTAAAAGTAACAAGAGTTCCGCGATCTCATATCTCCATGAACAATTCTATTTATGCAAATGACTTACACATTTACATAATATATGCTTAATCATAAACACCTTTATCTTACTTACGCATGTTGCAATATTGACAGTCCTATAATTTACCATTTTGATGAATTTCGGTGTTTTATCTCCATTTTTCATGGAAATAATTACTATTTTGGAAGTGACGCACGCAGTCAGGAGCTTAACACATCAGCTTCTATTGTACCTCGGTAGTGAGATATGAGCCACACATAACAAACAAGATTAAACATGATGTACAAGCTACTGAGATGAACAGCGAGTTTGCAAGTAAGCTGTAACACAAAACGGAAATGGGTGTCCATATGACAGCGCTTTCAGATAACCGATGACATATTGTGAATTGCTTGACCACAAAGTCCTGTTATGGAAAACCCTGCAAATATAGATTTTTCTATCCAATTATGCAAATTAGGTCCTTATTTGCATAGTTGTAATCGGTAGGTGTTCCATCTCACATAAATTACATATGCCGCATGTATCAAAGTCATATTATGGACGACACTGAAAATATAGATTTTTCTCATCAATTATGAAAATTAAGTCCTGATTTGCATAATTTGCATTTCGTTCTGTACATCTAGAGCTGTCTAAGCTACATGCATACCGAATATCATGGAAATCAGTCGTTCCTTTCTTCAGTTATCTTCCTTGAAAGATTTTGACCAAAACGCCCCTGCAGTTCTAGAGCAAGCTGCTAGGTGGCCCAAAATATATTTTTTTTAAACGACGCTTTGCTGCAGTACCAAAGTCACACATCAGGGGCCCACAATTTACCTTGAACTTCGTCTTACCTGCCGAAGACCTGCCCACATACCAAATATCATCATAATCCATCCAGAGGTTCTTGCGTTATGTTGACTACAATATCCGTAAACCACCCATTCTCCGTCAACGTGTGCCATTGCTGTCGCACAAGAATATCCGTGTAGCTTATTGTTAAATCGCACATTGCCTTCGACTTTGGTAGTTTTATGTGACCAGTAGATATATGAAATACGAATAGTAACCTTTTTACCGTCATGTCAAGCTATTTTTTGGTCAATATTTTGGTTTGTTACCGTCAAAAATGACCTGTCGCAAATCCCAAAAGCACATTAGGTACTGCATTTGCATGTTGAAAAACACGTTTCTTGAATAGAATTTTATCGATAATTTGTAACTACCGGCGAGGTCAACATGAAACAAGCAGCGGAGTTTGTCCAGGTGGACCGTATCTCAAGCCCAGGTGCCATTCATGCCTGTCGCAAGTGTTTAACTTTGACTTACGTTACAAAGACGAACGAATAAAAATCTGTCACAAAAGATTGATTTGTCCGAATTGCTTATGTGTTTTAATCAGCCACAGTATGTAGTATACTATCAAAGACACTACAGAGGCAACTGCGAACTATTGTCGGATGAATTACAGCTTTGTTAGAGCTTGACGCGTTTCGCCATTTTTTTCATTAAGCTAACGTTATCATTATTACTGCTCTAAATAAAAACAATAGCCTAAACCTGCCCTTTACAAGGAAGGGCATAACCAGATAAGTACTTACCTGCCGCTAATTAATTCAGCAACTTGACAGTTTATCTTTTTTTTACCAAGTTATTGTCCAAATTGACTTACGTTACCCCTTGACTTACGTTAGCATTACGGTACACGTCATCGAACATACATCGTGTTAATAGGATAATCAGGATTGCAAGTCAGAAGGTGTATCATGGGTTAGCCTCGTTCTGTGTAGCACCTCTGCGACCAAGTTCTGACGTTGTTCTTACCTTGTAAAGCGTCAACAGATGGCACGTGTGCACTGGAAACCATTTCGTATCTAGGAAGCCGAGTTTGTGAAATTTTCTAGCTAAGGTTCAAAAATAATACTTGTCAACTTTCATAGAACGAGGGGTTAACTCCCAAAGGTAATAGATTGGTTCAAAACACGTCTTGTTTAATGGAGGAATCCGAATAACCATGGCGTTGGTAACGTAAGTCAAAGTCAATGTTGACTTACATTACCATAGTTATTAAGGACATTTAGCTTAATCGGGACAAACAGAGGTAGACCGTATGTCTAGCATCACTTATATACACAGATGAATCGATACAACTGTCACCAGTGGGTGACACTATTACCAGCGCTTTTTTGATATAACTTAAATATGAGCAACATCACAGCGTAAACGGTCAATATCTCAAAAAGGGAAAGTCCTAGCACCTACCAAAACTTGTTTGGGATAGCGAACAATAGTAGTTATATGTTAGGCCCATTACGTACATGTAAGCTTTATGAAGAACTTTACTTTTGACCATTTTTCAACCCCCTATTGCACACGTTAACGGAGAATGGGTGAAACACACACACAGACACACAGACAGACACATCAAAGATAGACAAACACACAGAAAGACACGCCCAAAACTATACCTCCATTTTCATGTTGGTAAAGAAACTATACCTGCATTTTCATATCGTTGACAATGCAGTCACTGCAACTTGGAACCAATTAAGAGAAGCTGGGAGCTGGATCGAGACGTCGTCCGCGCGTGGTATGCTGCACCTCAGAAAACTGATTCTCAAGCAGCTGACTAAGAAAACACTTCATCATATGTGTGAATATTGTAGATAGTAGCTAGCTCAGGGGGTATTGAAAGCACCAAATCTCGTCTGAAGGGTTTCGGCAACGGAAGATTCTTTGCTGGGCCAAAATTTGATAGCAAAGAACACATGGTATATGTCAGCCCAAGGAGGTTTGAAATCCTGATTTTAAACCTTTTTGGTCAGCCTTTCCAATTTTGATAGAAAGTGTAGTTAGAATTCCCAATACCGGCTGGAGTATCTTGTATTTTGTTGCGATTCTATTTCTGTCTTGTATATGATGGTTGTGTACTCTTTAAGGCTATTTGCCACGTGAACTTACACTGAAAACGGTGACACTATTACCTTGCACTACAGGCAGATCAACTGGTAACAGCCTCGTAGCTGAGTTCCTGGTTCCAATTAGTCGGTAACTGGGGGACCCCGGTTCAAATCCTGGAAAGGGCATCTCCATAGGGGCTGCATCCGTCTTTCAGAAAGGATGTAAAATTGGAGTCAGGTATTCGAGGAGATGCATCGAGCAAGATAAATGGGAAGGGCTAGCAACGCTCCCTGTAGAGATATATCCCGCTACTGAAACAGCAAGGGAAGTTGCTGACCTATATCATATATGCCACTAGGTTGTGAACTACAAGGTGAACAACAACCGGCTACTTACATTATTTATTGGCTCGAAAACATTGAAATATAATACATGATGCTGAAAACTAGACAAGCTATGAACCTAAAAAAAGAACTGAAATATGTATTCAAAGATACATGTCAAAGATTTGGCTGGAAATGTTGACCACTAGAATAAACCATCCCCCACTGTACTCGCTTGTTGGATCATAATTGTTTTACAATGGTATAATAAAGATTTCAATACGACATACATTTGCTATATGATGATTTAATACCTTTTGATTGAAATCATATTCTTAGTTCATAACCATCAGTCAACAGAGACGGCAGGCGGTATAAACTTCCTAGCATTTATGGCCAATTGCTGACGTCACGCATCCGCAAGGTCACGTGATCTATGTGATTGGCTACCTGAATTCATAGTTTCTTATACTTGTTTGAAACATCCCGGTATTTTAGTTGGGTTTCCTTGATATATTCCGGTGTTAGGTTAACACTGACGGACAGGCAAGAGTGGGTCAGGGTGTGGGAATCAAGCTTCGTATGCTAAAGCTTGAGCGTATAAGCAATTACGTGTGATTTCAGTATCAAATTTTGACAATACGCAGTTGTGCGCTCAAAATATCAATTTTTTTTAGTAATGCGTGGCGCACATATAGAGCACGTATAACACAGAACGAATTCAGCGCATCCATTGCGTATGAGACACGTATGATTTTCATATGAAGTGCGCAATATTATCCTGCAGCGAATAGCTGTGTATCAGGTGCGTATGCTAAGCGTATTTCGGACGCACACAACGTGGGCCGACCGCATGCCTGACGCACTTCGACTGATGCTAATCGAATTGTGAGCATATTTGGTTGCATTGATATTAGTAGTTACTTAAACTGTTATGGGAAGAGGCCTCCACAGCTGCCGACAATTTGGAATTTTTGTATATGTGTAACAGGAACACTAGTTTTACTTTTGGATCACCCTGTGACATTTAGAGCCATTGTTTACCCTGTGTATTTGGTTGCGTTGATATCAATAGTTACGTAAACTGTTATTGGAAGACGCCTCCACAAGTGATGACAAGTAGGGCTTTTATGTGTGCGTAACATGGACACTGCAGCTGTGGAGGCATTGCTTACTTTCTTATGTCGATACTGGAAGGTCTCGAGTCGTGATGGCAGTCCATGTGGTTCTATCCCTCCTCGCTTGGAGCAGACTATCAACTAACTTCAAGGCCAGTGTCTTCCTTCAGGGTGTCAATGTATATTGCTGCGGGTCTTCCAGGCCTCCTTTTCCCATGCCTGGGAGTCCAGAGAACCAGGTCGACCACTTCTTCTTTGCTTCTGAGGCAGTGTCCAGCGAACTTTAACCTCCTTGTCCTGATCTTAAGGCCCTGTCACACTTGTGCGTATAACATGAGCGTGTGAGTTGCGTGTTAACATTTTTGTCATACGCCGGCGTGCGCCCAATACGCGCCTAATGCGTTTCTCAATCGTTTTGTGATAGTTTTAGGCACGCAGGCACACGCAAGGCACGGCCCAGTACGCCTGATATTTTTGAAACTACCGAAAACTCTCGTGCGAACGCTGGGACGCAGCTCAGACGTTATAAGAACGCAGTTCACACGTCCGACATCGGTCGAGTAAGGTACGAGCGCGCTTTGTGTTTGCGCTCGAATCGCCGTAATACGCTTCTCTCGCGGCACGATCTCTGCGCAGCGACCACATCGCGCACTTGCAGCGCAGATACAACGCATGATGATCGACCGTATTGCGAATAAGAATATACGTCACGAATTAGTGTCGTTCGTCCTGCGATCGGGCAGCGCATTGCACGTACCAGTGGCGTCTGACAAACGCACAGATAGCTAACGGATATCGTTCACATAGCGTGCTCGACGAACATCCATGATCCATTCCACCAAAGCCTTTTCTACCTAAGCATACGAGGCTTGAGGTGATGGTGACCCGGAGGTCTGCTCCTTCTCACCACCCTCGTTTGTGACCAGGGGAGTGAGACTGGACAGCTTCGCCTGATGGGGCCGGGATTTGTCTTCAGTACCATGGCCAACACAACCATCACGGTCACCTACAGCATCAGGGTGTTATACGCCTCAACGGGTGGTCCAGAATCAGACGAGCCACGGCCACGGCTAGCGCGGCCGGCGCCCCATGTTGTTCTTTTAGTCGAGTCTGAACTTGTAATGAAAGGAAAACCAGGCAGCAGCTGTCGTTTCAGCACATCTCAAACCTGGGGTACGCTCGTAATTCGATTAGCAGTCGTCGGAAGTGCGCCAGGCATGCGGCCGGCAGTCGTTGTGGGCATTCGGAATGCGCTCAGCACACACACCTGATGCGCAGCTATTCGCTGCAACGATAAGAGTATTGCGCACTTCATATGCAAAGTGCACGTGTCTCAAACGCATTGGATGCGTTGAAGTCGTTATTCACACGCTATATGTGCGCCGCGCATAACTGGAAAAAAATTGATATTTTGAGCGTACAACTGCGTGTTGTCAAAATTCAACACGGAACTCACACGGAATGGCTTATACGCACAAGTGTGACAGGGGCTTAAAGGCCCTGTCACACTTGTGCGTATATCATGACCGTGTGAGTTGCGTGCTAACATTTTTGTCACACGCCAGCGTGCGCCCAATACGCACCTAATGCGTTTCTCAATCGTTTTGTGATAGTTTTAGGTACGCAGGCACACGCAAGGCACTCTCAAACTACCGAAAACTTTCGTGCGAACGCTGATACGCAGCTCAGACGTCATAAGAACGCAGTTCAAACGTCCGACATCGGTCGAGTAAGTTACGAGCGCGCTTTGTGTTTGCGCTCCAAACGCAGTAATACGCTTCTCTTGCCGCACGATCTCTGCGCAGCGACCACATCGCGTACTTGCAGCGCAGATACAACGCACGATGATCGAACGTATGGTGAATAAGAATATACGTCACCAATGAGTGTCGTTCGTCCTGCGATCGGGCAGCGCATTGCACGTACCAGTAGCGTATGAACAACGCACAGATAACGTGCGGATAGCGTTCATATAGCGTACTCGACGAACATCTGGGGCACATTCCAGATTTGGTATGTCATTGGTCGGGTCGAGTATTGAATTTAGTTAAGGGCAGAGAGGAAACAAACACAGCCAGCAAAGTGTACATAACTTTTGATTTAAATAATCATTGAAATGGCCCACACAAATGTGCCCATTTTATATACACATAAAAGTTCTACAGCTCGTTACTTGTGGAGTCGTCTGATAATAACAGTTTCATTAACTACTGATATCAACGCATCCAAATTCACAGGCTAAATAATGGCTCTAAGTGTCACGGCGTGTTCAAAAAGTAAAATTGGAGTCCCTGTTACACATATACAAAAGGTCCTACTTGTCGTCAGTTATGGAGGCGTTTTTCCATAACAGTTTAAGTAAATACCAATATCAATGTAACCAAATACGCTCATAATTTGATTGGCATTAGTCGGAAGTGCGTCAAGCATGCGGTCGGTAGACGTCGTGTTCGTCCGGAATACGCTCAGCATACGCACCTGATACGCAGCTATTCGCTGCAAGGATAACACTATTGCGCACTTCATATGCAAATCATACGTGTCTCAAACGCATTGGATGCGTTGAATTCGTTATTCACACGCTATATGTGCGACGCGCATAACTAAGAAAAAATGATATTTTGCGCGTACAACTGCGTATTGTCAAAATTCAACACGGAACTCACACGGAATGGCTTATACGCACAAGTGTGACAAGGGCTTTATTAGACAGTTTTGGTAGTCCAGCATACAGGTCCTTGTAGGTAATGTGTTGTGACCAGTGGATGTTGAGCGCTGATCTCAGCAGCCTCGTGTAGCATCCATCCAGCTACTCTCCAAGCAGAGGAGTGGGTCCGGCAGGTTTTTGGCGTGTTTTTAGGCGTTTTTGTCGGGCTACTAGTATCTACTTTGTCATGGTTTCTTTGTCTCAATAACCCACACCCAAGGGTGTGGTCAACTTGAAGTCAACTCAGTCGCTGGTAAAAATGTGAAAAATACAGTGACTTACACCAACTCAAGAAGAAATGTTCCTTTATATTTGTGCAAAATTTCAACTCATTTCATACAAAAATGAACCTGCTATGATAGAAATTGCGTTAGTTTTTGAATCGCCCTCGTACATACGAGGACACCACAAGGACAGAGTGACATTTTTAGGTCAACACGTGGGAAGTTCTTTTCCCAATGGCGCTTGAAGACATATGAACTAAGAAATGACGTAGAGAGGAAAACCGATTGATATATCGATTAGGCCACAGCAAGTAAATTTTATGGATGACATCGGCGCGCGCATTGATTTTCGCCTGATTACGAAAAACAATAATTTTTTACCCATTGCCAATGGTCAATATATCGAAAATGGGGCAATGTGTTTCAAACGTCTGTCAGTTCCATTGCAAAAACGTTTTAAAAAAAGGCATTTGCACTTGTAGGAATGGTGAAAAATCGGTACAAATGTGTTACACAATTATTGTGTATGCAAGCTGAAATAAGGTTGCTCCACGTCACCAACTTACTGGAGGACACGGTGCAGCCTCCATACCAAACTTCTTATTTGAATTATTCTGTAATTGCTGTGCTATCATTATCAACAAAGTGTAATCCGATGTGTTTTTCTTGAATGAAGTGAAGTATTAACAAATCCGATAACAGGGTCAGATGGAGTAACTAATGTTAGCGGTTTGAGTATAACGTTACCATTGTCTAGCTGTCTAGCTGTCTGTTTGAAGACAAAATATGAAGACGGGGGGGGGGGGTTAAGGCACGGAATTTTATGCAGACAGCCAGGCCAGCAATAGCGGGAAGAATTTCATGATCAGTTGAGACGAAGCGAGCATTATTTAGTCACAGTCAGTCTGCCGCATGACTCGTGAGGCTCCAGGGCCCAGTGTACGGGAAACCTTCTCTGTGTTCCGGATCTAAATCCATGATGATTTTCTAAGGCGCGCCTTTCTTAGCATAGAGATTTAACAATTGACATGTGGCATGTGTCTGTGATTTTCTTTTGTACGACATATATTCAAAAGTTTCCTGAAATTTGGCTTTGCAAACATTTTACATTTCAGTCGCCATGTTTATACATTACCTCCAACTCCTCCCATGCGTCACAATGTGCCTTTGAAGTGTTATCGATAAAGAATTAATATCAGGTTCCTCCGTCAATGCTAAGTTCCCAAATTCCGCCACCAAAACAACAACCACAAACAGTAACATGCACAACTCAACATATACCATCACATAACACATCCACTTGAACATATCGGTTAAGCCATCTTCCCAACGAAATAACTTTTATATCTTAACCTCATGAACTTCAATCCTTTATAACAGTTACCAACACATACACCACATACATACCTGTTCCCTAATCCATAACACACCTTTCAAACACATCATTCATACAAGTTGATACCAGTCGGCGAAGGTATGGGATCGCCGAACTCTAGTTCATTATGTAAATCAGGTCTTAATTTTCAGAAAGTTTGAAAGTCTTATCAATTTGCAAGATGTGTGTTTAATGATGTTCACATTTACTTAACTTCCAAAGGTTGAAAGTATGAAATACCAGTCATTTTCCGTTGACTATGTATGCAAAAGAGGTCTTTATTTGCATAATCTATCCTTGTATCTGTCGATGTTTCTCTCTTTCTCAATTACATAGGCCACATGTTTGAATAGGCCCATCATGGAACGCATCGAATTTATAGATTTTCCTCATAAATTACAAATTAGATCCTTAGATGTGCATGAAATCATATCCTAACATAGGCAACGTTACATAGACCTGTAGGGTGTATACTATCTCTGTAGAGGAGAAAGATGAGCGTTCACGACTGTGGCGGCTGGGGCTGTTACTGGGTGGGCTTATAAACAAAGCGATCTAGTTCATGCCATATCAGATTAGGTGTGCATCAGAAAACAACAATACTTGTGTTATTACGTGTTACATGACACGATGAACCATACAATGTTGTCACTACTAACACAGAACCATGTCCCCTACATGTTTTTAATTTGTAGGAAGAAACTACAGTATAGGGGAGATACTACGGTTTCATTGACAGAATGCTGGAATTAAAAGACCCTTCTCAGACAAAAGAAAGCAGGGCGTTTCTGCTGATGTGCGTTTTGAGTGATGGGTCTCATAACGCCGTTTGACAAGTGGGCTTCCCCAGTGACCACACGCCACGCATTATTCAGCTGAGTGAGATTCATCAGAATATAGATTACTCTATATACGTATATACGACAACGACAAGACTAAACATTACTAACAATTTATCTTCTACTGGCCATAATGTTTATCTCAAGTAAAAGGTCACATCTGCTGGGCACTCTTGGCAGGAAGTGGTGTAGGTGCAACCTCCACCACAGTCACAAATGTACAACATATCACATTGCAAAATATAATCCTCGATTCAAAGGTACCATGGAGGTCTCAACTTTCTACCCCCCCCCCAAATGAGATATGTAAAATGTATCTACTGCAGTATCATGCATGCATAGTGATCATAATGGATAATTTGATAATTTCTTTAAAACTGTCAAGTCATCTAAGTTGGTTGGTCATTCATCTCAATACTAAATTACGTCAATTAGATTCAAAAACAATAATTTCGACAATCTGTGGAGAGTGCCGACAGAAAACGGAGCACATGATGAAAAGATCACAAGCTTCTCCACCAACCTCTGCTTGGAGAGTAGTCTGAATACACCCTGCTTACACATAACAAAACGACACGACCTGCCCTTTTTGTTCTGTCTTTGTTAACATGGTACCACTCTTTGGTAACATGGCGATGAACGACAGTCTATGTTGTCCCAGCCAAAAAGCTTACAGAGTAAGCTGACTGACCTGATTGTTCATGTATAACAGGTCTCTGGTGTGCAGGTGATTCCTATAAGTAACTGGTCAAAGCGGTGGATGGTGCAGCACACATGCAGTTATGTATCAGTCTCTGGGAGCGTAGCGTTATCGTTATTTATTAGACTGCACTTATAGATAAGTTCACCTTTGTCTTGCAAACGATCTCTCTCGAACGGTCACGAAAATCGCTTTGCCTGGTTTGTAGACAACTCTATGAACTACATGTATCAGTACATGTAGCAATACATGCTGGTTGTCAACGACCAAAAGGCAAACAAAGGAACGGAGGGGGGGGGGGGGGGAACAGAGGTAGTCGTTGGTACTAACCGTTGTAAGGTCGACAGTAGTCCCTTTCCCCGCTCCGACGTCACGCGAACCTTGCGCAGCGTTTAAGGCTGCCGACTGACTCATTGTGGCAGAAAAAACAGCTCTGGTATAGAAAAACCACCACGGATTTCCCCTACAGACACTGGGTGACCTGGTTACCCTTCCTCACAGGTGTAAGCAATCCCTCCAGCGGTAATGCACAAATGGGCGACACTGATCCTCCGCTTCTGTAATGAACACCTTTTCCAGCGATGTTCTAAAGAAAGCCGTTCCTGCACCGCCACACGAGATAAAGAACCCTAATCCATTGTCAGCAGCACCATACCGTCTCTCCGTGTCTCCATCTGCTCTCAGTACGAATTACAGGTCTGGTACAACAGTAGTAGTCCACTGGTACAATGGTTTTTGAATAAAACATACATGTAGGCGTGCTCACGGTGGACATTATCCAAACAAACTGCAGTCCAAGAGAACACACCTCTATATCAGACCGTCGAAACCAGCGAACACTGATTGCGTAATCCAACCCTTGGTGCCGTGCTGCACATTTCAGGTGATGTTGGTATCTTCATGTAACGTTACCTGCTTTCTATTGGATGTTTTGCCATAGTAAGCCCCTAAATACCACGTCCAGGTAGAACGCTAGGCGCTAAAGTGGAACTTGCCAGGTTATCTTACGTACAGTATAACTCTGTCAGTCCATAGTGATATGTATCATGTGTTTTGCCAATCTAAGTTGAAATGTATTCCTTTAAATAAATCAAGGCAACTATAAAGCCTCAACCCCTTTTCTTCGAAAGCCCCAGCGCTTGTTAGAACGGCAAAGTCGCCTGCCGAGGCTCGGGGACAATCGCGCTAACACCTGCGGTACAGACGAGTCTCCTGCTGACGCCACATCTCCCTGGAGCCGCCGCACACGTCATGCACAAAATGTGCTTCAACTTCAGCTGGATCTCCATATTGACCTGGCATGACTTAGCCGTAATCGCTACAAACGCTTCCAGAATCTCAATTTCCGCACATCTTTAAACTTTATGTGCCAGCCTTGAATTGGTTCATTCACCCTTGAGGGCAAATGGAATGCACGAAGGTGGCATTTTAAACTTCAGAGCCACCCTTAAATTGGGTTATCAACCTAGAGGGGAAAATTGAGTGAAGAACATTGTTCTGGTCACGGGTTGTTTAACCTATTGGTGTGTTGAGAGGTTCACATCATTTCTTCATAAGCACGTATTTTGTGAATGCATAACGTGGTTTCGTGATTCTACATCTTTTAATATGTGCTTCAACGTCGACAGTGCCGGGTAAGGTCGTGTTTCAGAGCAACTGAAATGGTTATCTGCAGCAAATGCCCTTTATAGTTTAGCATTTTATTAAGTATACAACAACGAAAACCAGGGTTTTCCATAGCAGGGTTCTGCTGGAAGCTACAATCATTTCGGAGCTTAGGTTCGCTGGTGTTGATAGGCATAGCAGACAGAGCGTGGTTAGCGGCCTTGCCTCTGAAACAAGAAGTCGTGAGTTAAATCCCGGCTGTGTCGCTCACCCGACATGCAGGCTACCGGAAAGGGTTGCAGTCCTCAGGGCTGGTCGTTAAGCCGTAGTCACGGTTCATTGTGCTTGTCGAAAAGAGCTAGGGGAATTTCCCCGTACAATAAACCTGTAAATACCGTACATAGCGTCTGTCTTCCCTGTCACGACCAGTGGAAGAATTAGCTCTTTAGTGAGCTAAACTGGATCGAGATCACTTTCCTTTCCTAATGGTAGGGGTTTGTGGATGATCTGAACACCGTTTCTATCCTAAACGGGGGAAAGAGGTAATAAAGACTTTAAAATTTTCACTCCCAAACTCTCTCTTCTGCTCAGTCCACAATAGACACTCGACTAGCAGAAAACCACAAGCCGTGGCCCGGCTGAAAGCAAATGCTTGCCCACAGCAGCACCAGTCTTCTTTGCTTTCAGGCAAGATTGTCACTTCACACATTACCCCAACTTACAAACATCCGACAAAACGTCTTCAATATAACTGAAGTCTGAACACTTTTGTTATAGTTGTCGCTTTGTTTGAGAATTTGCAGACATGTACCCGTTTTTACGTTCAGCAACGTCATTATCCCTGATGGGGAAACAGAACTCTGTGAGTTGTATGCGGTAGTGCACGTGCTTCAGGGGGATACGAGCTCCATAACAGTCTGTGATGGTCCTTGACTATGCACTAAAGCCCCCGTCACAAATCAACAATTTAGCTCGGCCGACTTGTCGGCGAGCTCCAAATGGCGATTTTCGGCCGAAGTACGACCGACGTCCTGTCGATTCTACGGGCTTCGGGCGAATTTTCGGAGCTCGGCCGACGTTCGCGTGTCACTGGAAGCTGCGCTTAAATTCAGCGAGGCCTCGGCGACGATTTTTGAACTCGCACAGCTCGTCAACAGTTTGCCCGTAGCTCGCCCGAGCAACGCCCAGCGCTCGGCCAATATTCGGGCGGGCATCCGAGGATTTTAGACCCGATTTTTGGTCTGTCGGAGGTCGCCCGAACTAGCTCTTAAATAATCGGACGACCGTCGTCAGTGTTCCGGCCGACTCATGAACAGTAAGGCGTGCTTCGGGGCGAGCGTTGTGCAGGTGTCGATGGGAGCTTGGACGGGCCTCGGCAGAACTTTAACATAAGATGATAAATGTTTATAACATAAGATGATATATGATACTGTAATATTTACTAAATACTAATATCAACTTGTCAAAGAATGCTGCCAAACTTTTCTAATGAAAGACAATTCAATGCAAAGTTAAATTTCCATTAAAAAAAAATTATTATAGATAAAATGTGGACACCGAAGACAATGCTTCTTGTTTCTTTTTGGTATTGGTTTGGATGTTTCAATTTGTATATTAATGAACTGGGGCTTGACTTTTGAGGTTTGACTTCACTTCCTAAGTTTTTTCTCCTGACGACCCTGAGTTGTGGAGGCTAGTTTTACAACCTAGGGTCAAGCCATATCGATGTTCCCTCATTGGCAGGAATGTGTTGAATATGTGACCGACAGACAAGGGCCCATAGGAAGGCGTACTTCTAATTTGAAAGCTGCTACAAAAAACGCCTTTTCCGGCTGTAGAAAACGTGATCGCGGTTAGGAATGAGGCGTGCCCCTCGGCAATTTGTCAATTCCAATAGCCCAAGGACAGGGTCATACATCTTCCACCGTGACATTTGAGGCGACTGGAGTGTCAGGGCGGAGCTGGGAGATAATGTGGGAGATATCCGCTGTAACGTAACATGACCTATTTACGTGCAGAACCTATTTACGTCCGGTTTGGCTCATGTCCACATGTCGCGGTGTATTATGCCAAAGCCTGTTCTCATGAGCAATAAAGAACGTCATAAGTATGATCCTTAGCCATCTCTTTAATTTTTGCACAGCAAACCATAATGGCCATGCGTTTACCACGTGAACGCCACGTGCCGCGCATGTGGGGGGAATTTACAGATAAACATTGTTTTTTTCCATCGCGTTAAGCAAGTGGCCGGACAGACATAGTGATTTTATTATCATTTGTCTGCAGACTACTTTGGACAGTTACTGTGCATTTTTTTTCTGGTCTATGTTCTTCAAGCATAGCGCTAGAAGGGAAAAGACCGAGGTGGACGATAATGGGTTACCCTAGCACAATTCTTCATCATATACCTCAGTATAAAATACATGCTCGCACGGCGTTAGATAGGCGGAGAAAAACTTACAGACCATGCATTTTCTTTTTAGAAGAGCTGATATTCCTGACCATGGGTTTAAAATTTGGCTCTGTCCGTGCGGTTTTAAGATAAATACGTTTTGAATAAATCGGACGTAAATTGGTCATGTTACGTTACATGCTGATGGGCACTTGAGGCGGAAGGCTATAATCTATATACATGTAATTTGCATTGTTTAACGTTAGTTGGCTCTAGTCGGCAATGCGTGTTCTGCATGACGACTAGCTTGGCATCGAAAGGCAACGTTCTGTCTAACGCATGTGATTTTTATCTCCATGAAAAATGGAGATGTAGTTGTTTTTGTTTGTTTGTGTGTGTGTGTGTGCGTGTGTCTGTGTGTCTGTGTGTCTGTGTTTCCGGACTATTGTAGTCAGCATAATTTAAGATCCTCTGGATGGATTATGATGATATTTGGTATGTGGGTTGGTGTTGGGAAGACGAAAGTCAAGGTCGATTTTGGGCCCCTGGTATGTACTGCAGAAGAAGTTCAATATTTTGTATCTTTAAACTTCGACGTGCTATGCTTTTGATTTTTTGGTGGCAGATGTAAGAAAGAAGTGGTATAGGTTTGGGCCCCCTAGCAGCTTGCTATGGAACTGCAGGGACGTTTTGGTCAAAAACATTCAAGGGGAATAGGTGAACAAAGGAACAACGGATACCCATGATATTTAGTATGCAGGTAGCTTAGACAGAGATGTACATAATGAAATACAAATTATTCAAATCGGTACTTAATTTGCATAATCAATGAGGAAAATCTATATTTGTATTGTTTTCTAATATAGGACTCAAATATATGTAACATATGTAGTTTATGGCAAGTGGAACATAAACAGATTCTAAATTATGCAAATAAATTACTAATTTGCATATTCAATGCAAAAGCGCCATTATTCATCCAAGTGGTAAATGACTGGACTGTCAATATTGCGACATGTGTAAGTTAGTTAAAGGTGAACATGACCAAGCATAAATTATGTAAATGTGTAAGTCATTTGCATAATTAGGATAGAGGTCTCCGAACTCTTTTTGAAATAGTAAATACCGTTATATGATATCTAATTCCTTAGAATTCAGTATCGAAACAGTCACTGATTGTGATCGCTGTGAGGTAGACTTTCCTGTAATCTAAGCTTTTGTCATATTCATTGTGATAGAAAAGCTTGACCTAAAATCCATCCGTCACTTCTGGGGGAAGAGAACCGCCATGATTTACAACAGACGCACCACATGTTAGTTACGACTACGGATTCCCCTGTGGATTGAATGGCACTGGGAAACAATTTTCGGCTGGCCTTGATTCATAAAGACGTCGATCAATAACGAATAACATGTTCTTGTCTTCTTTACTTACTTAGCGTCGCACTGCGGTAGTCATGGAGACGTGCTGAAAATGTGATAACGTCGGATTTCCCCGCTTTGCAGCGGCTGCCACGGCTGTTCTTGGGGGCTTCAACAAAAATGTGAAGATACTAGTCTTCAGTCTCCAGACTAAAATATTGTGTGCTCTAAAATATTGTGTGCAAGAAACAACCCAAACAAACAAGAGTTCGTAGACCTCATATCTCCATGAAATGTCCTGTTTATGCAAATGACTAACACATTTACATAATGTATGCTTGGTCATCTACACCTTTATCAAACTTACACATGTTGCAATATTGATAGTCCTATTATTTTCCACTTAGATGAATTATGGCGCTTTTGCATTAATTATGCAAATCAGGAATCTATTTGCATCATTGGTATCTGTTGATGTCATACTTGCCATAAACTACATATGTTACATGCATTTGAGTCTGATAATGGAAAACACTGCAAATATAGATTTTCCTCATTAGCTATCCAAATTAAGTCCTAATTAACGTGATTTGCACTTCATTGTGTACATCTCTGTCTAAGCTACCTGTATACTTAATATCATGGAAATCCGTCGTTCCTTTGTTCAGTTATTCTCCTTAGAAGATTTTCACGATAACGCCCCTGCAGTTCCAGAGCAAGCTGCTAGGGGATCCAAACCCACACCACGTCTTCATTACACCACAAGCTATCTGCCACCAAAACATCAAGACCATAGCACGTCCAGGTCAAGAGATACAAAAATGGAATTTCTGCTGCAGTACCAAGGTCACATATCAGGGGGCCCAAAATCGACCTTGAATTTCGGCTTCACAACACCTGCCCACATACCAAATATCATCGTAATCCATCAAGAGGTTCTTGAGTTATGCTGACTACAGTAGTCCGGAAACACAAACAGACAGACAAACAGACAGAAACACAGACACACCCAAAACAATATCCCCATTTTTCATGGAGATAATTAAATGGAGTGTGCGTTAATCCGTTGTGCAATTAAGTGGCTTCTACTATATATGGTATTTATGTATCATAAGGAAAGTCTGCACATGAGCTATTCTTCGATCCTCTCATGACCCTCCTAGAAATAGGATTTGTATGTTCATTACGTCTTCAGCTTCGTTCTTTAGTCCTCACTAATGCTTGGTGTGTATCTCTTTTGGATGTCATTCTACACCCGGTGATATGCTTGGAGTTCAGTTATTTGTCAACAAGTCACGGTCCAGTAAGATAGGAGCCTTAGCGCGACTTGAGTCCGACTTGAGCATTGTCTCGAGGTTGTTCAAGTCGAGGCTGGGAAAAGGGGACTTGAGTACACTACATTTCTGTTTACGCAGTCAAAAATTGGACTCCGCTGAGTCAGACTTGGGCTGAGTGTGCTCCAAGTGTGCTTGGAAAATGCATGTGTAAACTGGGCCTTAAGGGGACTCAACTCCAGAAACAGGGGTTGGCTTCTTCAGATGCTACTTTTCTTAATTCAAACACTTTAAAAAAGAAATCTTGTTATTAGTGTGCGTGAGGTGAATAAGATTGTTCATCACAACTTGCAGTCTTAGGGCCCTGTCACACTCGTGCGTATATCCAAGTGCGAATGAGTTCCGCAGTAACATGTTTTGGGGTTTAAGTAAATTTTGCGGGGAGGAAGTTGTTTTCTACTTTGACCCACCGTTGAGTAGTCTAGTTATCAAACCAAAGAAATTCCTTCTTCGGCTGCAAACTTAACCTAAACAAAAAAACATGTTAATACTCAACTCATGCGGGCTTGTATATACGCACAAGTGTGACAGGGGCTTAAACCTATCACACTTGTGCGTATAAGCGATTCCGTTTGAGTTCGGTATCAAACTTGTCAATACGCAGTTGCACGCCCAAAATATCAAATTTCCTGAGTTATGCGTGGCGCACATATAGCGTGTGAATAGCAAATTCAGCGCATCCATTGCGCATGAGACACGTATGATTTGCATATGAAGTGCGCAATACGATAATCCTTGCAGCGAATAGCTGCGTGTTCGGTGCGTATGCGAGCGTATTCCAGTCTGGCATCTTGGCGTCACCGACAAGACAATGATACCCCCCCCCCCCCACACACACACACACCACCACCAACACACTTCCGCCACCAACCGGTGAGGATAAGTAGGATCTTTTTAACAAGGACACTTTTGTAGCAATCTAAGGCATTTAGAAGCATTAGAATAGATACCCTTGGTATTTGGTTGCATCGATATCAGTAATTACGTAACTGTTATAATTGAAGACGACGCCACAAGTGACGACAAGTGGGATGTGTGTGTAACAGGGACACTTCAGTTTAGTGGGGCATTTCAATTATTTACATTAAAAGATATGTACACTATTATAGTATTAAGAATGTGCTTGCTTCCTCTCTGCCCTTAACTAAATTAAATACCAGACCCGACCAATCAAATACGAAATCTAGAATGTACGTATACGTACCCCGGATGTTTGTCGATTACGCTGTGTGTACGCTATCCGTACGTTATCTGTGCGTTTGTCATACGTTACTGATACGTACAATGCGCTGCCGGATCGCAGGGCGAACGCCACTTATTTGTGACGTTTGTTCTTGCTACCTTCGCCTGTTTTCGTCAGTGTTCGTGTGCGTGTGTGTGTGTGTGTGTATGTGTGTGTGTGTGTGTGTGTGTGTGTGTGTGTGTGTGTGTGTGTGTGTGTGTGTGTGTGTGTGTGTGAACACGATAACTCGAGAATGCCTGGATGGATTGTCTTGATATTTGGTATGTGGGTAGGTCTTCTTGAGACCTCGAAATGATTACTAATGATTTGGGGCTCCTAGTGCTTGCTATGGTACTGAAGCGGAACTTTCAGGTTGGTATCTCGTGTTCTGGACATGCTATGGTCATGATTGTTTTTAGTAGTAGATAGCTCTTGGGATGGAGAGTAAGTTGTGTAGGTCCCCCCCCCTAGCGGAACTGCAGGAGCCGATTTTGTTTCAAACTTTGAAAAGGAATAACTCAAGAGGAGGTGGACGAATCGTCATGATATTTTTTATGTAGATAGCTTGAGTGATGATTGACAAGATCGTATGCTAATTGTGCAAATCAGTAGTTAATTGATGGGGATTTCATTCTTGCAGCAGTTGGAAGATAAGTAGATGTGGACATTATCAGACATAGATCATGTAAGGGTCTCATTTACATAATTTATGAGGAAATGCTTTAATAGCTTTATTCTGTCTTTGTTCGTCCAAAGAGACTTTTTAATGTAACGTTATATAAGTTCATAAATATGAAGATTGTGATGTAGTTTTATCTGATCAACTGGAATGTTTTAATGTGCTTTTAAAATTGTAAGAAATCTAATGAAATTCAGATGTGCCCTCAGACATGCCTGCAAGGTTGGTTTCACAATAAAGATTGATTGATTGATTGATTGATTGATTGATTGAAGCGTATTACCGCGTATGAAGGGCGGTCACATAGCGCGCTCGTCCCGCACTCGACGGATGCACTGCGTATTTATAACGTCTGAGCTGCGTAACAGCGTTCACACGAAAGTTTTGGGTAGTTCCAAACAAGGAGTGGATCTCAGCGGAGACTCTGAAAAAAGTGGAGGAGAGGAAAAAAGAAGAAAGCAACAGTTAACAACAGTCGCACAAGAACAGAACAAGATTG
Source organism: Branchiostoma lanceolatum (assembly GCF_035083965.1). NCBI lineage: Eukaryota > Metazoa > Chordata > Leptocardii > Amphioxiformes > Branchiostomatidae > Branchiostoma > Branchiostoma lanceolatum. Next base: position 17,768,297 of record NC_089736.1, read on the forward strand.
GCAATGGAAAAAAGTCATTGCCATGGCGACGGTTGTTTTGTGGGTGACGTGTTAATGTATTATGTCTACGGCACTGTAAATTGGTGTTGTTGATAATGGATATCGAAAGAAGTGGGCTGATACTGACGATGGTTATGTCGACTTTCACTTGATGAGTGATTGGCTTTTGGTAGGCCAGCATTTATCTATGAGAAGACTAGGGAATGGAGTAGTCATTTTGGTATGTGGTATGCCGAAAAGCTGCCTGTCTTTTATCATTATGGTGGATTATGTACGCATGCAGGTGTGTCATTCTATAACAGGTATTTTGTATAGTTGCATAGTATGTTTGAAAAGAAATAAATGGCATATCATGGCAAATCAGTTATAACGCCAGCAATGCAAACCGGATAGACTAATGTATTCAGAACACTGGCTGAAAAGCTTCGATAACCATGCATTAGAAGTTGGCGACGTCAAAAACTCTCCGTCCCTTATTGACAGAGTCTGGGGGCTTCGTGGGAGAATCACACTACACGGTTGTTCCCTGGTTTATAAGACAAATGTCACATCCGCTTCCTGCTAAACACAATTATTTACAAGACAACTTATTACAATCTCTTTTGCTAACCTGCAACTGGATTCTTAGTGTGATCAATCATCAAATCTCCTCTTTGTTGCTACAACCTACGGCATGTGTATTTTCCCGCCGCCATATTATTACCCAGAATCCTGATGTCAAGCAGACGACAAAGGTTTGTGAGGAACACTTTTTTGTTTAAATGTTGCGTGTGATAGTGGACTGAGGGCGATATTTTCCTCAAAGTTTGCTCCTAACACAACAAGGAACACATGGACATAGTAGTATTACCATTGCTACGGCATCCAGCTAACTTTCCATGGATAATGTACACGTTGCCATGTGGATGTCGACTTTGCGTGACGTTCTACCAACTCAACAAACGGGATGTTACCGAAGGCCTGATGTATGCGGTACGACCGTTTTGTCGTGTATTTATTTTTCTTTGGTCACGTTTATATTACCTTGGTACTCTCTTCAAGTCAAGATGGGCACAACAGCTGCTGTATAAAAGCTGATTAGCGGCATATATTAATGACGAATCTTCTCTCCCGGAATAATGTTCGCACCTGTCCAAGAGCACTGTCATTTTGCGTGCGGCGGACGGTAGCTTCAAGTTGAAATATTATGGTGTCAGCACGACTAGAGAGAAAATCTAACATATATAACATTAGTGCAAAGGTAATACATGATAGAATGACAGAAAAAAGAATGGTTTATTGTTCTGCCAGATTGATTTCAATCAACCATTATCGGAAAGATGGCGATTTTATGTTAACCAACGTTATAGATTAACCCAAAAGGAGTGCTTCTAGCAATGTTCCACAGATGAAGAAGAACGATCGCAATTCAAGACGCGGTGCTCCACAGATGAATAAGAACGATTTCAATTCAAGTCTTCTATAATCACATTAGGTGTATGGGCAGAAATTCCTTTCTGTCCCAGGACTCAAACATACCAACATTCCTGTTCGCTATAAATACCTGTTAGTATACCGGCAAATCTGCACCATGTGCATCGGACCAAGAAATGCCTTTAAAATTCCAAGAATTCTCGAAAATTGCACACAATACTACACCATTTCAGGCGACATACCGCATACCGCTGGGCGCCTGTGCAATTTCTAGAATTCTTACAATCTGCACACAATACTATATCATTTGGCTCGCCCCTGAGGCGTCGCCAAAAAGCCAAAGCACACGAGGAATACGTAGAAGCACACAGGGCAGTAAAGGGGCACATACGAGCAGACAAAAAGAACCACATGGAGTCACTGGCAGTAGAAGCAGAGGACGCAGTCCGCCATGGCAACTTGAGGGAGCTGTACGCTACCATCAAGATACTCTCCGGAAAGCACACCCAGTCAGACAGACCAATGAAGGACAGTGATGGGAATATCATTCCGGAAATGGAAGGACAGAAGCAGAGATGGGCACCACAGTACTTTGAAAACTTACTGAACAGACCAGCCCCAAGGAAAATGGCAGATACCCACCAAACCGTTAGTAACCTGGACATTGAGTGTGGCCCGCCATCAAATGATCCGGAGAGCTGTGAAGCAGCTGAAGAACGGGAAGGCGCCAGGCGCAGATAATATCCCTGCAGAGGCACTGTATGGAGGCAGACGTGGAGACTAGTGTGGAGATGTTCTACCCACTATTCCACTACCCACTACTTCAAGGCGTTCGACAGTCTGGACAGACCGGCACTATGGAAGCTACTGAGGCTCTATGGCATGCCTGTAAAGATCACGAACCTTATCAAGAACTCCTATGAAGGGATGACATGCAGGGTAATCCATGGTCAACAACTCACAGATGCCTTTCAAGTGCGGACGGGGGTGAGGCAAGGATGCCTGCTGTCCCCATTTCTGTTTCTTTTGGCCATCAATTGGTGTTTGGAAGCGTCCACAGACGGCAGGGAAAATGGCATCAAATGGTCAGATGGGAAGTGGTTGGACGATCTGGATTTCACAGACGATCTGGCCCTTCTGTTCCATACACAGCAACAGATGCAAGAGAAGACATCCTCAATAGACACATACTCTGCCTGCCTGGGCCTCAAGATCCACGGTGGAAAGACTAAGATCCTGAAAGTTAACACAGACTGCTGACTCCCATTACTCTAGCAGGAGAACCACTAGAAGAAGTAGAAAAGGTCACATACCTAGGTAGTGTCATCGACAAACAGGGTGGAACAGATGCAGATGTGAAGGCACGGGGATCAGAACTGACCTTCAATACCAAGATCCGGATGTTCAACACCATGGTATAACCCGCCATACTGTACGGCGCAGAGATCTGGCGAACAACAGCCAGAACAACAAAGAAGATCCAATCCTTCATATACGCTTGCCTCAGGAAGATCCTCAAAATCTACTGGCCCAGCACCATCCGAAATGAAGAACTATGGCAACGCGCTGGACAGGCACCAGTAGTGGCTGACATCCCGCACAAGAGATGGACCTGGATTGGGCACACCTTGCGGAAGCCAGCATCAAGCACCACAAGGGAGGCCTTTACGTGGAACCCCCCGGGGAAACGGAAGAGGGGGAGGCCGAGGAACACGTGGAGGAGGGACCTAGTGGCTGATGTGAAGGCATTTGGATACACATGGGAGCAGCTGGTAGAGGGGGCCCAGGACCGCACCAGATGGAGGGAACTAGTCCGTGGCCTTTGCCCAAGAATGGGCGGTGGGCCAAAGTAAGTAAGTAAATAAGTAAGTAAGCACTTCATATGCATATCATAGTGTCTCATACGCAATTTGTTGTTCACACGCTATAAGTGCGTCACGCATAAGTCAGGATATTTGATATTTATGCAGATTTAATACCGAACTCATACTAATTACCAATAGGCATAATACAATTTGCATAAGCAATGAGGAAAATCGATATTTCCATTCTAGGCACGTTGTGACAGCTTATACCTGTTTGTTTCAAAACTAGGCCAAGTATTCCCCAGGGACCCAACAGCTGGTCAAACCACAAAGGGATATACAACCAAACCTGTATACTTTTTTCTATTAAGTGGATAGCTTAAGTGTTACTTGATATAATGAAATGGTGATAATGCAAATCAGAATCTAATTTGCATAATTAATGGAGGCATTTTATAAGCCCACTCCGTTCAATGGTACGATAGTTCAAAAATGCAACATATGTAACTGAGTAATAAAGAGACATTGATAGACAAATTATGCAAATGAGGCCTAATTTGCATAATTAATGAGAAAATATTGTAATTCCACATTGGTAGATAACTGGAATTTCATACTTGTGGCATTAGGAGGTTATGTGACAGTGAACATGGTTGAATATAAATTATGCAAATGTAGGCATAATTTGCATAATAGATATTTCATGGAGATTAGAGGTCTCCGAACTCTTGTTTGCAAATGCGTCGCGCGTCAGTGTGAGTGCTAGGGGAAATTTGTCGAAAACTTGAAAAGTCGTCGCCACTTTCAGTCGCCATCAAGTTTCCGCCCAGTTGAGATAGGGGCTTTACATCCAAAACTGCATTTACACTAAAAGACTACATAATCATGCAGAAAGTTCGGAAGACAGTTTAGTCTATTACTCTATACTTTGATTGTTACCCTACACATCATCACATTTGAACCTTAGATCATCTTTTGTATTAGTACCTTAGAACCCTACCCTACCCTAGCCTCTTACGCAGATAGCGTAAGAGGACGAAGAGACTCGGTAGCTGGCTCATTGAGTTCAAATACTAACTTTCCAGTCATCCAATGAGTTGTAATCAGGGCAACAACCTGCGTGTCATTAGCCTGTTTTAGACGCGGAATATCATGCACAAGTCAGTGGCGCCCACTAACGGATCTAAGAATGATAACAGTTATCAGAATTGGATCTTAGAACGCAAATGGCCTGGCAAATCCTAGAAAAAAACGATAGATTTTTACATGACTTCAAGATGAGTCCTTTGACATAATATTTAAGTAAGAAACTCACTCAAGTGTCAAAGACGAGGAGTTCTGACAGCCCAAGTTTCTTTGATGACGTAGAAAATCAATTGAAACGTGGGAGACGGTCGAGACAACATCATTCTTGTAGGAAATTTTAATACAGTACAGATTGTTAGACTAGACAGGGCGGGCAGTAACCCGAGATCCTATCATCCACGTACCCAACAAAGAATTTCCGAAATGTCACTAACACTTGCCTTGGTTGATGTTTAAAGGTTTAAAGGGCATAAGACACCAATGACATCAACATTAAGAATTTCCTGAAATTACATAAAACATGATACTATTGTTTAATAACATAGAAATTTTCACTACATATTCACACTTTGGATGTTATTGGACATCGAACTATGAAAACATCATACCTCCCGCTTTTGATTCTTCCCACCAGGTAATTACATTAATCCGTGACTTACCTGCTCATGACGTCACAACGAACATGGCAGCCGATTTGGAACTTTGCACAACGGCTCGGAAAGAACTTATTTTTATAAGAAAACGAAATAGATATTGTTATGTCCTTTAATCAAATGTTATCACGATAATTAAGCACTGTTTGCTCATTAAATAATGTTTTTCGCAAGCCGTTGTGTAAGGTTCCGAACAGGCTGCAGTGTTCATTGTGACGTCATGAGCAGGCATTAGTCACTGACTAATGTAATCACCTGGTGATAAGATCAGATAAGAATAAAGAGCTGGATCCATAGAAGTATGGTTTCTGATGGTTCAATGTTAGATAACATCAGAAGGGTGTGTATTTGTTTAAAACGTTTATATTCCTTCAATGATGCTATTCCTATTTCAGATAATAAGAAAATGTTGTATTTTGGTGTCTTATGCCCTTTAAGAATCCAGTAACAACAAGATTTACATGGCGGAGACGACAGCAAGCCAGTCGTATAGCCTACTTTTTAGTCCATTTCTTGTTCTTGTCTCCAGTGCAAAAATTGCAGGTGGATTTAAATCAGCTTTATTTCTATCTCTATTCAAACTGAAAACTTCTCTCGCGGCTAATATTACTGGAAATTTAGCCAATGACGTCTGAGAGACAAAAGATTCTTTGACACTACACCAAGTTTTATAAATGATTTTTTTTTCAACTTAACAATGGCTCGAGTGACCCAATGACTATATGAGATACATTTAAATGCTGCTTCGAGGGACAGGTAATAAAATCTGCTTTAAAATAACCGCAAAAGATAAGTGTCAAAAGGAAGACAAATTCAAAGCCGTATTGATCAACTAAAAGCGAAATTAGACGAAACAGAATGATGCATAAGCACAATCGGTAATTGACGAACTTAACGTATTACAGATCGAGTTGGAAACGTTATATGTACAGAAAACTGACCAAATGCTTTATATCTAGAGATCAGAGTTGGTGGAATTCTCCGAAAGATGCACTAATCAATTCTTAGATATAACATTATGCCTTAGAAAATCGTTCCAAGAAAAATGCGCTGAATTTAAAAACACCTGACAGAGAAAATATCTAGGGCCCCTCTCTTGTTACAGAAGAACTGCGGTCCTTTTATTCATCCCTTTACACATTCAGCGAGCAGCCAAATGAATTAGATGATGAGAACTGAGTCCCCTCCTTCCCGAGAGAAAATCACGCATGCTTAAATACAGAACAACAAAATGTCTGTGAAGCCCTCATTGCCGAGAAAGAGTCATGGGAAACTGTTAATAGTTATAAAGATGGGATGGCACCGGGACTAGATGGGGTTCCAATTGAAGAGTACAAAACTTTCTTTGCAAACATAAAGCATCCGATGTTATTTTCTATCAATTATGCATATGAAAAAGGTGAGTTATGTGGTAAGAGAGAGGGACTTATTACTTTTAATAATACAAAATGCAGACGGTCAGTACAAAGATCAGATTCTGACCTTTCTTACCAACTGGCGTCCTTTATTGCTACTGTACTGTGATGTACGCACCAAAGTCGTCTCACTTTGGATGAGAAATGTCATTGGTGATTTGATTAATAAATAAAGAATGAAGACCTTTATTGTACATTTTTGTCCCACTGGGCTAAGCACGTCATATGTTAACAATCATATACACATTCATGTCATATAAACATCTAGTATACGTTGATACGTATACCTATTCAGAGTTTTGGTATAAAACCTGGTGTTCTCAGTCCTATCGTTAGTCACTGACGAAAGACAGTGGATGCTGTCTGAAACGTCTGACCGTTTCAAAATTTTATCCAGTTGCTTGAGTAATTATTTTGGGCTTAACATCTAGTATATTCTAGTACTTTCGGCTTCCTCTCGCTTCTTGGTAATTGTATAAATGTAGGAGGCTGTATGACTGGTTAGAGTTGGGTTATCGAAGGCTGTAAGGAATATACATTTCTTCTTGCTTTTCACGTATCTGATGTGGGGGAATTTACTCAACACATAATCGAAAATAATGATTCTATCGCTATCATACAAAGGGCAGTCTACAGTAAATTGTACTTCGTCTTCTACTTTACCTAGACTACGAAATTGGCAGATTCTTTTCTCCAGAGGAGTGTGGTTATGTCTTGAAGTTCCTGATTCGGATCTTTGACATACTTTTGCAATCTTCAGATATTCATCTTCGTTATAAATATGTTTGAGTTGTGCGTTCGTAATTTATTTTTTGCATTCACAACTTTGTTACCGTTGTGGATTTCGGATAGAAATGTCTGAAAATGAATATCTTTTAATCATTAAACAAAAAGAAACAACTTGTTGGTATCGACCTCCATTAGCGAAGACAATTATCTTGGACTTTTTTAAATTCACCTTCAGGTTTCAATATTTACAATATTTCTCTAAACTAGGCGGATAATCATTTATCGAGTGGGTCTCAGTCCTGTATAAGAACATGACAAGCAATTAAATAATGGGTTTATTTCAACTTCCTCTCCGTTAAAATAATTTCTGAATTAGATCCAAATTGCGCAAGAATGAAAAATCCTGCCGATAGGAGCATTAAGAGACACCCAATTTACTCTGCAATGCAACCTTCCCATTCAATAGACAGGTGGACCAGTTAAGATACTCGGAGTTGATATCTCCGGGGAAACAAAGAGAATAAGAAAGAGAATTATGAAGAGAGATTAACTAAGATTGATAGAACCCTGCAACCTTGGAAAGGGGTCCCCATGACGCTTTACGGTAAGATCACTTTAGTCAATGCTCTTGTTGTTGCTCAGTTTACACATTTATTTATGGCTTTACCCTCTCCTGATACCTCCCTTTTCCAAGCATAATTTTTTTTCATAAATTCAAAAAAATCATTTGGAATGATAAACCTAGAAAGGTTAAACACAAAACCATCTACAATACGCATGACATCGGTGGCTTAAGATTGACACACATACCTACCTACCTGTTACCATACCCGCACTTTAAGCGGTCGTGGGTTCCAACAATTTTCTCTTCAAATACTTCATGTTATAAACATATTTTAGATACATCATCTGTATCATTTAGACAACATTTGATCAGTTCTTACAAGTGTCCATTGATTACATCAATTATGCCTCTGCTCGGCAACTAATTTCCTTGAGTGATTTTTGAATAAAATAAGGATATAAAAGCATGGCTACCCTTACAATACAAACCACCTAAAACTTATCAACATATAACGTTACAAGCAGAAATTATATGGTGTAGTTCTAATCGTTATCTAACAAGAGCACACTATGCCTGGATGAAGACTGGTAAATTAATGGGATGACCTATTCTTATCTTCTTCTGCAAACTATATCTATAACTATATCTCCTACGAATATCCAAGACTATTGGGAAGACAAATTGAACATCATTATTCCATGGAAACAGGTTTCTAAACTGATATATATAGAGAACAACAATTTGCCTCCAAGTCAGATTCTTCCAACACAATATATAGATGTTGGTCACGGGGGGAAACTGTATATGTTGAAAACTACAGACTGCTCAACGTGTCTTGAAGAAGAAACAACTAGATACCTTTTTGGTAACGTTAATGGTATAGTAATGGTATAGTATTGAGTGCAGAATAAATGTGTGCGAAGGTACACCAGAGCACAGAAAAAGGAAATTGAGAAGGAAGAGAACTTAAACGAATCAGCAGTGACAGACCACATCATGAGAAACAACTGTGCAATAGACTGGGATGACAGTAGACTAACACGTTGGATTAAGGAGGCTGTATGGATCAGGAAATCCGCTCCAGTCATGAACCGTGATGAGGGGGGATATAGACTCAGTCACGTTAGGGACCACAATCGTTGCAGTGTTTTTTGTTTTTTGATCGATAGTTGTGTATGTGCTACACTTCTGTACGTTTGGGACCGCATAGTGATGTCATCTCCTGTGATTTGTACATATGTAAATATTTTGTGTTTGGGAATGTATCTCATTATGTATAAGCAGCAACACCTGTCCTGCATTTCTATGTGAACCAGTCAGAATTGCCTTGAAGAAGGTGACAGATGGTCACCGAAACGTCGGTGGAATAAATCTCTTGGTTGTGTAAAAAAGAGTTTTTTTATTCAGTGACCGACCTGATGAAACTACAAATGTATTCACAGTATTGTGTACAGTTTCCAAGAATTCTAGGAATTGTACAGACCTGGAATTTGTCCACAGAAGTTTTTAGTCTAAAGGAATGATTGTAATTTTAGAATGATAGAAAGTGGGTCATACAGCCCCCCTGGGGCATTCGTCCTAGAAAACCAGGACACATGTGTCAGTCAGATGTGTAAGCCTTATATATATGACCAATTTAAAACCTCAGATATATAGTAATAATATTGTTCTTTTGTAAGACAGTGTGTGGCTGTTACAATGTTTTTCAGATGTCTAAATGCTGGTCCTTCATAGCTATAACATTTAATGTCCTTCTTCTGGGAGCGGGTCACAACTGCAACAGGTTTCTACTGATAAATATTGTGCACACGCCGCTTCAATTACTTATACAAGCAGTGTAGTTAAAGGCCATTTACCGCATTCATGGCATCAGGAAAATGTCTAATCCATATACCACACGTAGACAGAAAATACTTGAAACCAAGGACAGAATCTGGAAGGATGTTAAAACGGAAATCATCTAATGTTATATAGATTGATCAATGAAAATTGCTGCAAGGAAATTTATCTTCACTGTGCACGCAGCAGTTCTTCCGCGACAGGGGTCCGTGGTAGTGCGCGACAAGAAAGTGACGAAAGGGTTTCGAGTGTCGAGGTTTGAGTTCACATTTCTCATAATTTGCTGCGAACTGACATTGAATCATAGGCGGTAGGCCATCGAGTTTTTGTTGAAATCAGTGTTAGTTTGTAAACACTCTATGAACTGGTTGCTGAATCGTATACCACGCTCTAAATTATACACGGTCTAGCTATTCTTGTTCGTAACACCGCCAAAGCATTCCGAAGTCGCTGTCCGGCTCTCGGCAATCTTCGGATGACGTCGGTATCTGTTCGTTGATTCTTTGGAATCCAGCTATTTGAGCGTACCGACTTCACAGTGCATGTGTGTTTAGTGAATAGGCGAATCTGGGAAATCTTTCGGTGGACCAAGTTACACCGTTTGTGTAACCTTTATATAGCACCTTTTTGTGTGTTAATAGTGATTGATTAATTCTCGAAAATATTTCAGTGGACCAAGTACACACTATGCATATATATGATTCTCAGGCATATTTCAGTGGACGAGGTGCACTATGGGTGCATGATTCAGCAGACTGAGTGAGAAGACATAGTAGATTTTGCCTAACATAGTGTTGATGTAAACAACAGTGCTGTCAAAGTAGAATAGTCATTGTGGTGGTGGGAACCCAAGAAGTGGACACCGAGTGTTGTTGTTAGTTGTCTGTGATCAAATTGATGTTTGTTCTGGTGGTGGGTTGTGTATGGTAGAATGTAGTTCAACGGTGCTGTCGTTGCTTGTGTGTGTTTGTCTCTCTATCTCTCTCTCTCTCTGTGTGTGTGCTTGTGCGTGTTTGTCCAACAGAACAGGTACCTGTCAGTCCTATTCGTCGGAAATCCTGTTCTGAACAGCACAACCTATCAGTGCCCCAAGCAGAGTACAGTAAAAATGAAAACAACAACCACCGTCGCCATGGCAATGTCTTTTTTCATTTTCAACTTTGTCAGGAGTGCCACAGATTACGCACTTCCTGGGAAGAAATAAAGGAATTATGGTACATCCACGTTTTCCATAGAACTTTGTTCATTGACTTAATAGATGTCATACTCTGTAGTTCGAGGGATGATTGTCCAGTAATGATAAACACAGTGATACTAACGTAACGTGACCAGTTGAACGTCCAATTTATTCAAAACGCGCGGATAGAGCCAAATGTTAAACCCATGGGCAGAAATATCAGCTCTTCTAAAAAGAAAATGCATGGTCTGTAAGTTTGTCTCCACCTGTTTAACACCGTGCGAGCATGTATTTATACTGATGTATACGGATGTAAAATTGTGCTAGTGTAACCCATTATCGTCCACCTCAGTCTTTTCTCTTCTGGCGCTATGCTTGAAGAACATAGACCATAAAAAATGCACAGTAACTATCCAAAGTGGTCTACAGACAAATGATAGTAAAGTCATTATGTTTGACCCGCCGCTTGCTTAACGCGATGGAAGAAAACAATTTTGATCTGTGAATTTCAACGACATGCGCGGCACGTAGCGTTCACGTGATAAACGCATGGCTATTATGTTTTGCCGTGCAAAAATTAACCACCCGTCCGGGGGTCGCTAGGTTGTATCAAACCTTCCTAAAACTGGTAAGAGTTTCAAACCTCGAATCACCATGGATAGTCTGAATATCAAAGATAGGTTTAACGTCAGCTACTTTTAAAAGATACTAGCTATCGTGTAAGTTAGAAACACATGATGAAGTACGCGGTGTCGAATTACATATAAAATACGTCATGCACGACGATTCCGTGCAACTTGTTGTTACTGGTTCAGGAGTTTATTCTGTTATATCGCTGGACGTAAACCTTTTTCATTGTTTTGTATAAAAGAGAGAGATGGCTAAGGATCATAATTATGACGTTCTTTATTGCCCATGAGAACAGGCTTTGGCATAATACACCGCGACATGTGGACATGACCCAAACTGGACGTAAACTGCTCCCGCACGTAAAAAGGGCACGTTACGTTACTTGCCAAATACCCCAAAAGAAGTTACGTGTACCTTTCAATTACACAATGCGTTCACTACATCAAAAGACAAGAAAAGATAGAACACAGTGGGGCAAACATGTACAATAAAGGTCTTCATTCATTATTGCAGCCAGAAAAAATAAGATAACTTTGTATTTGAAGAAATGAGAGTCATAGAACACAAAGTAAAAGAACACATTATTGCAGCCAGAGAAAAATAAAATATCTTTGTATTTGAAGAAATGAGAGTCATTTGCTTTAATTTGAATACCATTCATTCTTTCCTGCTTGTCATTCTTGGTGCTTCGTTATACTTTCATTTTCCTTGTTTCGTGGTCGTGGAATGATGTTACGTTGCAGGCCTTATCCTTTAATACCGCTTCCCATCTCCCATGACGAGAAATACGTGACAATACGTCAATCATGTCCATTGCTATAGACGAGACACCCACTGCTAGCATGCTTCGTTTCAACGTTTTGAGCGTATTCTGAGACAATAGACAATAGAGAGTTTTAACGTTACAGCAAGGACATTTGTTACAGCAACGGGTTATATAGACTAACGTTTAGTGACAAAACCACGCGGTTTTACATTGTACAGTATATCACGGTGCTGGAACAAAATCCTGGAAGATCCTGGAGTTTTTGGACTGAGCCAAACGATCTAACGGTATTTTACGCCTGAACTTCAACACACATTGGCATTGATTAATTGAGATGACTACTTCATTTAGGCCTTAAAACTCCACTCTACTCTAAAGCATAACTCATAACTTGGCAGATTGATGTCGAAAGTTCGGGAACCTTCGGTACACGTCGGGCCTCGTCTCCGCCTGGTTACGCTATCCAATCAACGATCCATACGTCAGTGTTGACCTGTTATCAGGCTCTTCAGACAATTGAACATTACTGCCAATCTGTTTATTTCTTCATCACATATCGGTATGAATGAAATAAATCTTAATATTTTGAAATACATAACTCATCATATATATTACTATTCCATCGTATAAAACGAAAGTATGTCAAACCTGCTGCAAACAATGTTAGTATATATTTCTCAGGGGGTATACACACAAGAAAAAACAGCCATCTGACCTAAAGCTGAACAAGACGGTACATGTACGTCGACGAAGTTTGAAGGTACGTTTCGTAATTCACAGTTCTTGCATTTCCAACAAGAATATTACTGTTTTCTAGCGTCAAAAATAATAAATGTAAGTCCCGTTTATGTGTCTCACATGATAATTCCATCGAGTGGTTCGTTTTCGAAAACCATTTAGTATCGAAACACGGAAGTAGTCTGCTAGAGGGAGGGTTGGGGAGGGGGGCCGTTCGAATCCGGGAAAGTGTTTTCTAGTTCTGGATTTTTTTACAGACGTTTTCCCTCTATCTAGCTGTATTATACCATAACAGCGGCGACTATATACTGTACACCGAACACAGAGAAATAGTGGCTGACTCAGTAGAAGTAGGAGCAACGAACAAGTAACTTTACTGCGTCGTTACAAATGTATACAATTTTTTTACATAATTTATGTTAGTAATTTTTTAAAATTCATACTTAAAATCTAAATAAAATGTTAGAGATTTCTGTATCAAAAATACCTGTAATTTTGTGTACCATACTGTGTCTAAATCTAACATAGCAATTAGCATCACAACAAAACCTGTAACTTTTGTTCTGTGTGTTGAATACAAGATTTACTGAATCAACATAACGACACTTTTACACTTACGCACCATTGTACGATAACTAAACGAGCGGATATTTAAGTATTTCGGTAATCATTGACTATCATGTACATTGTTTTTGTCGCCATTTAACTACAGAGTATATGTGTGTCACTCTTCCAAATCATTGACATATCTCGGTTTATCTCCTTGCTTAACAAAATTAACACCCGATATGACGGTGCCTTGCGTAATCTGTTCCAAACGAAACTTTAATCCGACACTATACAACAGGTACAATGGGTACCACCTCAAGTGGTGCTAAGGTGTACATGCAGTTAATTTTGGCAGGATCAGATATCATTAAGTCTAATACACCTGCATGTGCTTGTCTGGGTTATCCTAGTCCCCTGGTGCTGGGAATGGTACAGCCCATATCTATCAACTATATCTGCTAGTAACAGTCCATTGTTGTCAGTTTGTGTTCCTCCCCATGTAATGTGTTGTGGCAGTTGAAGTCATCGGTAATTATGATCTGTCCCTTTTCTCCCACCGCTTTGGCCACAGTATGTTCAAAATCTTTCCAATCATGTTCTGTCCTAAGTTGTAGAATGACATGATTTTTCCGCTAAGAGTAAGAAACTGTTTCTGTCATATTTTATGAACTTATGAAACCATGAATATTCAACACACCCGTTCTGATTCGCTACCGCTGCGTGCGTGGCGAGGTGACAGTTACCTATCGTTTTGCTACCGGCTTGGTTCCTGTGACGCGTGCGGCCATTAACCTGAGAAGAAAACAGGAAGGAACTGTCCAGAGTCCCGCGCAAGAGATGATTAGGGGCCCGTGTAGCGTCACAAACTGTGCCCGTCACGTTCTGCGCTTTTCTCAGGCACAGAACGTGACACAGCCGGACCGTCACAGACTGTGCTCGGAAGCGCTGTCAATCACTGTGACTGGCGGGGCAGTGATGTAACTATTCACGCCCGCGTTTCCATATAAGGCAGCATGTTTTGTTTACCGCAGTCGCCCTCCCCCACCCCCCCCCCCCCACCCCCCGTTATCTTTGCTTTTTTCGGGGTGTAGCCAGCAACGGCGGCCGGTTGAACTGGCGAATGTTTTGATACGTGAAACTCTGTTGTGCGACAAAAAATGGGCGAGTTACAGCATTTTTTGTGTGTTGCAAGGCTCGAAGTGAACATTTTAGAACAGAAACATGCCCTCAAATGTTGTTGTTTTGTAGATACTATGTGATTTATTCTGGATATGCTGATATATATTTTAGATGGTTGACGATGTGAAATTTCAATTTGTCAAACTTTCACAATCGGCATCGGGGCAATTTTTTCGGCATCGGACCTACAATTGTCGGCTTCAACTGTGTTTTGTGCCTCTCTGCTGGCGAAGGAGGATCAATGAGGTACTGAATTATGTGTGTAGAATCGGTGGAATCATGGTAGAATGTATCGAATTTTGTTCTCACGGCTGCCGAAAAGAAACGAGATATATGCCCTTATACCTAGGATCTTTGACACAGAATCTGTACAAAAAGACTGACATATTACATGCAGAGTGTAGCAGACGTATTAGTTCAGCGCTTTGTTTGACCATGTAGTTTGTAGGGTGGATGTTGTTACAAAGATTAACCTGGTTTCAAGGCTGTTGAAATAGAAATGGCCACAGGCTGTAACGTTAGTTGCAGCGCTTGAATTTCCTCCGATTGTCTTCTCCGCTATCTACTTTTTCCCGATCCTCTCACTGATTTCTTAAAAGATTAATTCCTCAAAATAGCTAAAATTGAACTTACGACTGTCCCTCCACTAAAACTCCTAATCCCCGGGGCGCTCCAATTAGCAACTAAACAATGGAACAGATCGCTGGCGTGCCGCGCTGGCCCATTGAAATCAGGGCAATTGACAAGTTTATGTCAATTACAGTTTTGACGCTTGCGGCCCACTGAGGACAAAAGGCAGTAATTTCAAACTCTCTCCTCTTCCTATTTAACCTCCTTGCTTAGACTTAGAATTGAAGTGGCACAAAAACACAGTGTCTATAACAGATGCTAAAAAACAATTTGTAAGACTAAATAATATATTCTACCCTGGGAAACCAGATCTGGTACCCTGTCACATACTGTGCCCAGGCACGGTTTGTGACAGTGCCTGAGTGTCACGAACCGTGCCTGGGACAAAAGCACGTTTTGTGACACGCGGGCACCGTCACGAATCGTGCCCAATCAAGCACAGTTCTTGACACACAGGGGGTCGTATCCCATACTGTGCTTTGGGGCGGAGCTTAGTGTTTTGAGGGGGAGGAGTCTGCCCAACTTGTTTTTTTCCTGCAGCCCGCCATCTTGTTTTTTTCGGGGCGCTGGGATGAGAAAGAATCAGCGTAATTCTCGCTCATTGAAATACATTTCGCGCTTGTCTTGGATGATTGGGACTTAGAGTTGATGTGGCACAAACAGACGGACATCTTAGCACGAATTTCTACAACAAAAATCCGTCCCTAACCGTGCCATTCACGACTGTGTCCAGGCACGGTTCGTGACAGTGCCCGAGTGTCACAAACTGTGCTTTTGCCCCAGGCACGGTTTGTGACACTCAGGCACTGTCACGAACCGTGCCCAGGCACGGTTTGTGATACACGGGCAAACTATGGTGGCAGGGCAAGTTGCTTCCCCAGCCGAAGGATTAGTGACTGTAGCGTGGTGGTCTGGTACCCAGCTTACTTGGACAGGTCTGACTGCATAGTTACATGTACTCTCATCTCCCAAATAAACGTACCGGTACGTTTATTTTTTTTAGCCTCAAAATCCACCCAGTACGTTCTTATTTTGGACGGTACGTTTATTGTTTTTTTGAAAATTCATTGGGACTTTGCTTACCAGAGATCCCCAATATAACGAAAGTTTAGTTTTTTCCCCATATTTCCCCGATATTTTTGCTCCTAAATTGCTACATTTAGACCAAATGACGTCGATTTCCCCGCCGCTACAATGACCCGGCATCTTTGTGAAATTCTGGCGGTACTAACACATCGGTCGATCTTGCTACGTTGTTATTAGGGGAAAATAAGACGGCACACTGAAGTTTTGAAATGTATTTTTCATATACACAACTTTGACAGTCTCTACTAGTACATTGTATTTACATCGTGAATCATAGCACGCTGATCAGAAAACAAATTACATGAATATGCCAGCGGCGCACCGTCTGTTTCAAGTACGCATGTAAGATTACTCACGTGAGATCAAGGAGCCAAAACTTTGAAAATTTAAAATCACCACGTAAAAATTGTGTCTTAGTATTAAAAACTGTTTAATCACTTTCAAAATATACCAAAAGGTTTCAATCCTACCACAAACATGAACATTTAGTCCTTCGAAAATCGCCACAGTAAAGACGCACGGCAGTGAGTCCGTGGGAAAGCTTCTCTTGCATGGAAGAGCTCACCTCACGAAGGCGACACTTTTTTTTTTGATCTACAAATAAAACTCCTTTGCCTTAGTCCAAACTGTACAGAGTTTCAACAAAAAGGAATTTTGTGTAATAAAGTCTATACACAATTAAATTACAATCTAGTCACGGTTATTATCACATAAAAAATGCTTTTAAAAAGATCGCTCCCCTACAGAGAGAATGCCAGGGCTTTCCAAGAAGTTTGCGTGTAGCTTCTGTTAGCCCCGCCCCTTACTGTCTGGGAGGGCCTGTTCTGACGCCGCTCTGTCTAGCTCAGGCTTTGATGTGCAACATGAGAACCCTGTGGTTTTTGGCAACATTGTACAAGCTTGTGGTTTCTGTATCTAAACAACAAATTTGTTGACAATTTAGTCTCTCAAAATGAAAGTTTTCTTTTCTACATAAAATGGTAATTTTTAGATTTGAAATTATTTGGATTGCAACGACACAACCAAGGACAATATATGGTAATGTCCTTAACATTATTTATGAAAAGCATACAATTTACAAATCTGCTTCTACATGCAATGCATAACACGATAAATGGCATGTTGAGATATAAAAAAAATAACATCATATACATGTCATAGTTCGTCCTGTCTATATGGCTTTTACAAATAAGCAATTCTTTTACTGAGCATATATTCAGGATATTGTAATTTTCTGTTCAAGTTCTAAATGCTGATACATTTGTGTGAAAAAAAAGTACAAGGTGTTGCCCATCCAAGTGAACTTTAGAAGTTCGGCTACTAATCTTTCCAAAATGTGGTAAGTCTGAATAGATAAATCAGTCATAAATGAATAAAAAGAACCTACCTGCTTAGGACAGAAGTAGCATGGACACAGTTTACGTGTCAATTTGGTCATTTTCCGGGGGGTATGTTTATTCCGGGGGGTACGTTTATTAGATTTTGAAGATTTGTCCAGGGGGTATGTTTATTCCGGGGGGTATGTTTATTTGGGAGATGAGAGTACATTAATTGTATATACCACTTTTGGGTATAAATTAAATCCCTGCCCTGAAAGCCGACTGAGGGGCCTGCATGGCCTTGGGAGGGCCCCAACAACGCTCTATGCAAAATTCTGAAATGCTGACAGCATGTATTACACTAATTCAGGAAGCCTCAATGAATGTTGACATCTGCAAGAGTAGTTATTTTGCATACATTTGGTTCCACACAGTTTCTGGAACTCCACATCTTCCTGACTGACTAAAGGAAAGCAGAGAACATCATCATTATGGATGCCTTGTTGGGACAGAGGAAGATTAACATCCACGCCCTAACAGACTTCTCCCAACTGTGAGTATTTCTTTTCCCAACTGTGAATAAGTCAGTGAATCTTGTGTGTACATGACCATCATTGAAAACCAAAACAGTACTTTATTAGCTCAGGGGCATCCTGTGGGGGCGTACACAGGGCGCCCAACACTAGAAAACAAAGAAATTAGACGACCTAGCTCTTTCGCAGCCCTCTGGAACCCCAGAGGACACCCTGTGTCCCCGGTAATATGTTATGTGTTCCCCACACACACTGCCAGTGCGGTTGTTTTCTTCCCGAAGCATGCATATTGATATGTAGAAGGCAACATTTTCAAGAAAATGCAGCATGTTTCCCTCCCATCAATAAAGGAAGTATGAAACGCCGTTGTTGTTTATTCAAGCTACTTATATGTCCAATATAAAGTCCCCACCATTTACCACTAAACAAATGCGAAGTTTCTGCATAAGGTATGCAAATTGGGTCCTCATTAGCTTGGTTTTTTGACAGAAGAAAGAAGAAGAACATGCCCCCCAAAAAAATATTTCCCCCATACAAGGTCTAGGGAGGGAAATATAATAACATGCAAAGCTACCAGGAAATTTGACTCTCCGACCAAACACAGTTTCAGTGTTGTTATAAGTTACCAAATATGATATGCTGTTTGTAAATCAGTATAGTATTGCTTAAAAAACAGCAGTTTAAATTATCAAGTACACCCTTGTAAAGAATGGTGTTCAAGGTTCAAGGTTGCAGTGTTCGAAATACCCACCTGCAGTCTGCAGTTTGCAGAAAGATTTTCAAGATTGCAGAAGAAGAATTAAACAACTTGCAATTTTGCAAAATGAAAAAAAATCAGGCTAGGGATTCAATGGTTCTCAATTTAGCAAGCTAGTGGCGCTGTAAATAAACTGAAACCTGTGCCGCACGAACCTGACAAACTACGCAGAGGGCAAGGTTTTGCATGAGGCGTTTTGATGCTGTCCAGTAAATTATTTCTCATTTTTGAAATTGTATCTATTCCTTTTTCCGTGGGCTGTGGCTGAGCATTTTTGTCACAGGTCGTGTGAAATTAGTTACACATCAGAACACTTATTCTTCGCAAGGATATTAATTATGTCCTTGTTTCTCCTTATCAGGCAGGTTGTTGAATATTCATGATGATGACTTTTGAAATTTTTAAAAAATTATTTGATTTGATTGATATTGAATAAATACGCTTTAATTTGCTGTTCCAATTTCAATGAAGTAGAGCCCATTCCAATTCACCACACAGGTTTTTTAATGATATTTGTAATATCTTTGAATATAGGGTTAATGACCCGCCCTGAGGTCTATACGGTGTGATAAGGCATGGTCGTTCCTATAACCACCGAATAAAGTGCCGAGGTCGCGAAGTGACCGAGGCACTTTATGAGGTGGTTATAGGAACGGCCATGCCTTATCACACCGTATAGACCGATGGAAAGCGGGTCATTAACATTATTATCATATAGCCATTGTCCATGTCATGCTAGTAGTTAGTAGTAACGTTACTGTGTGCAGTATTTGATTTTGTGTCATACCTGGGCCGCCAAAACGTTCGCTACGGGTGTTCCGCATCACACGGGGTTCTATAGAATGTTTAGAATGTATTTCGAGTGTAGTTTCGGTTGCGCTACTGCCGAACATTCGAACGCAAAAGCGGGTCCGTACGAAGTTTACAGACCCGCAGGTCCATACGAAGTTTACCTTCCAGGTCCATAAGAATAAAAGGTTACCGGTACTGGGAAGGTGTTTCTGGGTAGGAACCTGTCATGTGAATTCAGCCGTCTGTAAGTATGTTTTCCCAAAAGATTCTTTTTAGATTTCTTTACTATAAGATCACTTATGTACTTGTAGAAAACACCTTTTTTTTTGCGTTTACAAGTGTAACAAATTCAAACAAAGAAAAGTTGTCCAGACCCGCCGCTGCTGCCCGAATACACACTCTACCAATCAGAGCGCCACCAGCTGCAGCATCAACCAAGCCTGGTCATTTGTTGCGAACAAGGTGATTTTTGAGGAGGTTATACTACCTACCTACCTAGTCCCTTGACCTCCGGGTCGTTGGGGGGACAAGGTAGCAGTGAAGATAGATATCTGTCTCTAGGCTCGTCTGTTTCTTGTGGCAATCAGCTGGATTCTCCTCGCTGCTCCAACACTTTCATTTACCCATCCAACAGTCAAAATGAATCTACTCTTATCTGTAGCTGTGAACATAGCATTCCTCCACACACTGTTTCATTCACGATGCGGACGACACCACCGCAAACGGGTTTGGCGCTGAGCTGAGTATTTAACACTAGCAGGGAAATTTGGGCACTTTTTTTCTACAACCCACTCGCATAAGCAGGCCTGGTGCTCGCTCCATGAGATTGCAATTAAAATGAGTTGGGTATCAAAGGAAAGGAAATGACACAAGCTTTCCACCGATATATAATGCATTGAAATTGATCAAGAAACACTGGAAATATGATCAACCAAAGTAAAGTTTCCAAACTTATTGTGCCTGATGTATATGACCAAGTGGAGTGATACCTAGAATGGCGACTTTTTTGACAGTTCTTGCACAGGCGCCAGTATTGTGTTGCTACATATACTTGTTTTAACTAAAATTCAAACGTACTGCAAACTCTTGATTTTCACCGTGCTGCAAA